>NC_048230.1:773052-921105 GCF_002007445.2 Ailuropoda melanoleuca
AATGGCAAAAATAGACAAGGCAAGAAACAACAATTGTTGGAGAGGATGTGGAGAAAGGGGATCCCTCCTACATTGTTGGTGGGAGTGCAAGTTCGTACAGCCACTCTGGAAAACAGTGTGGAGGTCCCTTAAAAAGTTAAAAATTGAGCTACCTATGACCCAGCCATTGCAATACTGGGTGTTTAGCCCAAAGATACAGACATAGTGAAGAGAAGGGCCATATGCACCCCAATGTTCATAGCAGCATTGTCCACAATAGCCAAAGCATGGAAGGAACCGAGATGCCCTTCAACAGATGACTGGATTAAGAAGCTTTGGTCCATATATACTGGAATATTACTCAGCTATCAGAAAGAACGAGTTCTCAACATTTGCTGCAACATGGACGACACTGGAGGAGATAATGATAAGTGAAATAAGTCAAGCAGAGAAAGACAATTATATGATTTCTCTCATCTATGGACCATAAGAACTAGGAAGATCAGTAGGGGAAGAAAGAGATAAAGGAAGGGGGGGTAAACAGAAGGGGGAATGAAGCATGAGAGACTATGGACTATGAGAAACAAACAGGGCCTCAGAGGGGAGGGGGGTGGGGGAATGGGATAGACGTGATGGGTAGTAAGGAGGGCACGTATTGCATGGTGCACTGGGTGTTATACGCGACTAATGAATCATCAAACTTTACATCGGAAACCTGGGATGTACTGTCTGGTGACTTACATAATATAATAAAAAACACTTAAAAAAAAAGTCCGAAAGCAGCACATGAAAAAAGAACAAGTTAGGATGTGTTCTTAGTTCTTCTGCTATTACCAGTATGACTCTGGAAACCTGGCCTGTGGTACCCACTGTCAGTAACGCTGAACATGCTTTTTCTGTGACTACACAGGCAGCCCATGACACTGCTGACCAAAAGGGCCCTAATAATGCCACTTGAGCCATGGGTGACTGGGCTCAGAGTTGGGATATATTCATACGGCTCACCCTGGGTTATAGACATGTGAGCACTGAATCACCCAGCACCCCTCTGTCGGGGACAGAAAAATCACTCTAAACAGAACCAACCCACCTGTACCAGAAATATGGGATGGATGTCCCTGGAACTACATGGTCATTCTGTCACACTAAAGGATAGCAACGAGTTTGACGCTGCCTGGTCACACCACCTAGATATTTATTGGGAAGCCCTGAATGGAGCCCAGTGGTTGTGTGGCACAGATCTGTGGACACGGCTTCCACCTGGGTGGCTGGGCTTCTGCACCCTGGCCTTTCCCTGGGCATAAGGGCGAATCGGCCCCATCATAACAGCAGTCGCCACCCTCCCTCTCCTCAAGGCCAGACGGGCATGTTCTGTTTTCCACTGGTCATTTGGCCATGTTTGTTCCTTCCAGTGGCCTGGAGGACATTGTAACCCACACAGAAGCCCTTACTAAATTCACCCTGCAAGCCTTACCTGACCGCCAGTAAGGGAAAAGCCTGCCCTTACCGAACAGTAAGATATCTTTAATGAGAAAAGCTGTCCTCAACAAAGGATCACCTGGACTTTATCATTGCCTCACAAGGACACACCTGTGCCATTATCCAAGCAGAATGCTGTGTGTTTATACCTGACGAAACTACTAAGGGACCATCTCCATTAAATCACATGAAGAAACAACTAAGTATGTGGAGTTATCTGACCCCCAACCTAGAGGACTTAATAAATCAATGATTCAGGTCATGGGGCTCTTAATTTTAAAAATTGTGACTCATTTTAGGAATCATTATCTTAATCTGTTTTTTCTTGCATGTGTCTAAACTGTTGTTGTGGCATCTGCCTCCAGTGCAGCCAGAGAGCCACCCAACAAGCCACCTCCATGCTAGTAAAACCCTTGGGGACTGCTCTGGCACACTGCAAAAGAGAGCTACATATCATTATAAGAGCCAGTCACAAGAGGTAAAGCATTGGAGGAGGTCGTCCAGAGGATATGACCGCCATCTCACGCGTGAGCTGAACCAAGGCAACTGGAGGCTCCTCCCCGCCTCCCCTGTCCTGGATTTCAAAGCACATTTACGCATTCTGCCTCCTTCCTGCCCTAAAAGCTGCCTCGGGACACAGACTCGAGATAGTGATGTGCTGTTGAGACCATCCGGATGTACGTGACTGGATGTACCATCTGGTAGACAGGGCTGAACCCAGTGAAGGCCTCTGTAGAAACTTAGGATTCTCCCAGGTGGGTGTGAAGATCTGCTCATTTTGCAGCCGCGCAGGCCAAGCCTCGTAAGCAAGTCCCCTTGCTTATTAAAGCTGCCGCCTACCAATGTGGAGGGCTCTGCTCGTCGGTCTGTCCTTGCCCCCCAAGTACGGGGGCCCATTTCAGACTTCACCCAGGAAACTCCCAAGGCTATGAACCCACAGGGCGCGAGAAGAGGTGGTCGCCAGACGAAGCCACGGGGCACCGGGTGCTGCGGTCCGCCCTGCCCCGCAGGCGCTGGGCACTGGAGACGCCGCGCCCCGCAGGCGTCCGGCGCTGGCTGAGCGGCGACGGGGCTGAAGACCGAGCGCCAGCGCACGCATGCGCCTCGAGAGCTCGGCCCCTAGCGCTGCGGCCAGGAGCCAAGCTCTTCCTCCCACCGTGTCTCTCTTGCTCCCTCTACTGACAAGCTTCGCATCATGGCCCGCAGGAAGTACCGACAGGACCCAGATCCATTTTACGGTCTGGGCAGGGGACGGAAACCTCGGTGCGGAGACCAACTCAGCCGGTCTTCAGGGAGAGAATAAAGCCGAACAAAAAACCATCACAAATCCGTCAGGAAAAGAACTACCACCCTAGAATGAAACAAAACACAGAGCTGCACGGAGAGGAAAGCAGAGGGCGAGAGACAGGGGAGAGGTCTGACGACCTTTGCTGTCCTTCCAGTCGCCGGGCTGCATGCCTGTCCTTGAATTCTAGGAGACTCCTCTGTCTCTTTGTAATAAATGCCTCCTTTTTTGTCAGCTTAAACTAGCTTGAGCTGGCTTCAACCCTGCAACAAAGTCATCCTAGTCAATCCAGGCCAGCAATAATAAGTCGCCAAATTAAAATCTCAGTTAATCACTTTGTCATTGCCAGGTCCTTGTAGTAGGTTACAGTTGCTTGCACCTGCGGTGGTCTTACCCTGTCCAGTTTTCGGAAGCACTCTTCCTTAGGGGCAAGCACTAAAATTAAACAAGTTAAAATCCTTTTCCATTAGAGTCACTACTGCACTCTAGGTGGTGTCGCTGGACTTCATCTCGGCCCCGTTGTCCATTTTCCCTGGACATTTCCTCAGATTCCTTATTAGTGGTCAGTTCTTGTAAAACCTACCAACTGATATTTTAGAGCAAGGCTGTAAAGACTTCCTTGTTAGTCTTATATTTGATTTTTTTTTAATGTACTGTCTTGCAGGGGATTAGTAAAATCCATCTGATCTAATAACTGGGGTAGGTTTTCTACCATCTTTCTGCACTTTTCCGTGACGCAGGCTCACTTCATCTAATCCTTCATCCGCACAGTGATTTGATGGGACACTGTTTATGTTGCAGCTTGTTTTATCGGTTCTTAGATGTGGGCTGCTAGGCGTTACTCTCCCACTTGATGGAGTCAAGTCATCGCCACGGTCTTCACCTACTGTAGTTACTAGATTATTTGGCCTTTCACATCGTCAGTGGTAGGGAACATCCCACCCATGGGGGTTATTTCCAGCTGCTTCCAGCAGCTCCTCTTTGTCCCCAGGTCGCCAAGAGATTTCTGTACCCTCATGCCACATCTTTTGTCTGATCATTTGTTTGGATTTGGAGGAAGATGCTCTGATTTTTGACTTTCTCAACATCTGATTTTTCTTTTCAACAAATCCCTTCTGTCTCATGCGCGATGCTCATGTTTTCTCCCGGTGTTTCTCACTGCAGAACACCCTTCTCACTCACACAGTCATAATGCATTTTCATCTTAACGTACTCCTCACAAGCTTCGTGGTGTATGTGTACTTCTCTATTCTGTTCCTTTTCATTGTCCTGCAAGATCCTGTGTCTTGTTGGGACAGACATTTCTTCCACGTTTGTGATAAGGACAATTATGACAATCCCCTTAGTTGCGGGCGGACATCATGCATCCCCCTCCCCTCAAACCCTCACTGCTCCCCACCGCTTTCTCACTGGGCCTGAGACCGCCGTAATAGGAGAGAGACGTACACAGACACTGCAGACTGGATCAGCGGTTCCTGAAGTGAAAAACTGCATTACAATCGTCCTGCCCTTGTTAAAAATGCAGACACCTGGGTCCCACCCAGCCCCATTGAATTCTAATCGCTGGAACAGTGCCTACATTCTGCATTTTAACAATCTCTCCAGGTGATTTTTATGCACCCTAAAGTTGAACTGCTAGGGAAGAAGGCCTCCCCAGATGGGAGCAGTATCCTTTTCCAAGAGTGGAAGGGGCTGGTCTGAAGTTAGGAACAACCTTCCACAGAGTTTCTCGAGACCCTGATGCTTCCAGCAGGTGTTACCTCCACCTGCAGAAATAAAGATCAAAAGTCCCCTTCCAAGGGTCTCTGCCCTTAGGTGTCATAACTGTTTAAGAGTTCATCTCTGAACTTAACCCCGGTTTCCATAAACAGTGCCCACTGTTGAGGAGCAAGAATTCCTGTCCCCTTCCAAGGTCCTTCTAGCCAGACTAAGAATCAAATTGACATGAGACACGTTAATAGGAGAAAATCAAATTTAATAGTGTAGTAAGGGGAATTCACACAGGCATGGAAATTCCAAAGACAGGAAAAATGAGGTCTATGTGTCATCCTGAACTAAGGAGAAGGGGTAGGGGTCTGCGACCTCAGTGGAAAGGAATGGAGGGCAATGAGGAAACGAACAGATGTTTGGTAATCAGATGTTTGCCCTGCTGTACAGATAGGTCACTCAGATAAAATTTCTCTCTGCTAATAACCTTTATTCTGGGAAAGACCCCCAATTTCCAATCTTCTATGTAGTTAAGGGATGGGCAAAAGTTTCTTTTGAGGACGTAGGGTCTTGATTGCTTTGAGCTTAGAATAATCTTCATGCCAAAGTGGTCTATCTTGGGGCAGCCTGCCCTCAGCCCCTATCTACTCCACCAGGGGAACACAGGTGCAACATTAAAAGTTTGAGGGTGCATGTTTGAATGGGTCACAGAAGTGGCCCACCAAATTCACATTTCAAATTCAGAGAAAAACTGAAGTCATTGAAGCCAGCCAAGGAGCCCCACCAGCCTTGCAGAAAGCAAGAGAGAGCCAGCCATGAACCCAATACCCCACCTCACTCCCTAGGTAATCTAAGAGGAGGACTGGCTCCATAAAGGAGAGAGAACATTTGACTTGTCCATCTCTATTCCTCCAACACTGGGCCTCCAACCACATTCCCCAGTGGGTCATGGTAAGGTGAGTGTCTTAATGTTGCCAAGACCACCTGTCTTTTTGCTGCTAGGGCCTGGAGAAGGGAGAAGGGAGGTGCAGAGTGAAGAGAAAGAGTACTAGGATATGGCATAGAGCAGCAGACATTGCTACCTGCTGGCATCAGGAGGATAAGGGAATATCCTGAGAATTGAGTGGAAACCAAGTTGGTAGCAAGGCTTGAAGCTCTTATACCATTAACTGAAGCCTGCAAGGTTGATGTCTTAGAGTAGGAGCTGAGGAAGGGGAGAAATGGGTCCAGCCTGAGCCCTATCTCTCATGGCAGGGGATTTGTGACAAAACAGCAGCATTCAGGGGCACCTGGGGGGCTCAGTCAGAAGAACATCCAACTCATGATTTCAGCTCAGGTCAGGATGTTGGGGTCGTGAAATTGAGCCCCACATTGGGCTCTACACTCAGTGTGGAGTCTGCTTGAGATTCTCTCTCCCTCTGCCTTTGCTTCTCCCCCCATCCCCACTTGCACTCTCTCTCTCCCTCAAAATAAATAAAATCTTTAAAAACAAAACAGGAGTGCCTGGGGGCTGTCGGTTAAGCATCTGCCTTCAGCTCAGGTCATGATCCCAGGGTCCTGGGATTGAGCCCCGCAGTGGGCTCCCTGCTCAGTGGGGAGCCTGCTTCTCCCTCTCCTCCCCACTCATGCTCTCTCTTGCTATCTCTGTCGCTATCTCTGTCTCTCTCTCAAATAAATAAAATTTAAAAAAAAAAAAAACCAGCAGCACTTGCAGGCCTGCCAAGCAAAAGAACCAATGGAAGGTTTGTATTAGAAAAACCAAGAGAAGGGGTTGAACCTCCCCCCCCACTGATGTGGGCCTGCCCACAAATGAGGGTAAGCTGTAACCAACCAAAACTGGGGCAAATTCATATGGCCGTTCTCCAGCGGCAGGGGCATAACTGACTGATGGTCCCAGTGCAACACTCTGAAATCCGTCACTGTGTTCCATGGCTCATCCCAAAGCCAGGGTTCCCACAGGCCACTTCCGCCCAATGGCTGGGTGCAGCAAGGATAGTAATTTGGGACTCATTCTTGTGATATGTGGGACTCCCCTGATGGGTGACCTTGGCTAGAGGACTCCCCAGTGGCCTTGCTGAACTTTTCTTAGAACTGGCCTGACGCCAAAGATGCCCCCACCCCACCTCACTCCCTCCCATCTCTCCTCCGCTCGGGTCAGACCTGCGTCACAGCCCAGCCTTCTACAGAGCTCTCCCCATTTTCTCTCACAGGCCTTTCCCCAAGTACGTCTTCTCCCTGTCTTGGTGTCCACTTTGCCGAGTGCCCATGCTAACACCCATGAGTTCACTCTTTCAGCAGCAGTCTCAAAATAAGAGCTCTCTTCTCCACCCCAGCACTGGTGTAGTAGAGCAGAGGAGAAGGAGGGGTGTGGATGTGGGACAGATGAGCCCCCCGTCAAAGAAAAATTGCACCACAGTTCAACAGGGAAGGACAACTTTATTCAAGACTATTGCAATAAGGGAGAGAGATTGAACTCCATTTCAAATACAACAGGGACACATGGGGATTCTAGCCAATGGGCAGGGTGAGGAACTGGATGGGAAAGTACTAAGAAGAACTAGGTTAAATAGCAAGAGCAGGAGGAAGAAACATGATTGGATACCAAGAATGGGGGGCTTCTCAATAAAACAGTCTAACAGGATTCTTTGCTAAAACTGAGCTGGGCAGGCCAAAGACAAGCCAAGGACGACATCTCATTGAAAAGAGGGCTCAGAGGAGCCTGACTGAAGTTCAGGCAAGGGGAGAGTCCTTGCCACATGCTGAACCAAAACTCCAGCCCACCGGCCTGCCTATTCTGGAGGGTTGGCAGGGGAGGGGGCTTGGAATCCAATGTGAATTGAAGTTTAAAACAAACAGAACTGAGTCTGAACTGAAAGGAAACGGTTTTCATAACTGATAGCTATTGCAGAGTTTCAGAATTGGACTGGGATTTGTTACTGGAGCAGCCCTTCACCCCCCAGGGCAAAGAAGGGCTGGGCAGAGCACAGCCCATAGCACCGCCGGACACGGCGGGCACTCGAGAAGCGAGATTGAAGGAAATCCCGAGCATGGCCTGAGCAGGCTCCTCAGGAAAGCGTTTCTCATGCGGCAGGAAGAATAACGTCCCCCAATACACTCAATGACTGCTGCGAGCTGCCAGATGCTGCGGTGGGGGAAACAGGTTTCAGGAGTCCTGAGAATGAGTCCCATCTAGTGGACAGAACGCGTAAACACAGCAGAACGGTGACAAGTGAGCTTGCAGGGAGGCTCCGAAGGTTTGAAGGGACAGTGGCTGGCCCACCCGCATAGTGCTCATGCCTCGTACAGCACTGTCCCCCATAGGCAGCAAATGTTCTACCTCCACAAAGGCGCTGGGGAATCGGTGATCCCTCAGCTTCTAGGAAGACAGCTTGAACCCAGGAAGCAGCCAAATCACGCGGTGCAGACAGCGTGGGGCGTCTGTGAAAGATGAAGCTTCACTTGCCCTCAGGGGGACTCCACAGACGGAGCCGGAAACTCTGAGAAACAAGGTTCCAGTGAGGCACCGCACAGCCAGGTGTGGCGAGCGCAGCCCAGGATGCTGCAGGCACGGGCTCCAAGCAGGGCAGGGCAACCAAAGACCGCCGGAACCCACTTTCCTGGGTGTGTCCTTGTGCACCTAGAACCCCACAGTCCGAAACTTACCTTCATACTGAAGTCAGCACATCCATGCAAATCTGCATCAAATTTAGGTTCCAAACTGCAATTGGATTCTGATGCTTTAAGTGAAATGTGGATAATAATAGCACCTGACTCCGTGGGGTGCTTGGGTGCCTAAATGAGATAATACAGTCAGTCCCGCTCTAACACTTGTTGGAAAACGGAAATTTGACCTGATGCAATTGATATAGTAGGGGGGACATTAGAGTCTTACCCAAACCGCACGTCTGATGATGCAACTCATCCACCAGAAGTCCTAGGTGAACTCAGAAAACCGCCGCTGGCTGAATTCAAGCCGCGTGGGAGCACACAAACCTAGCACACACCCCGCACATCTGCCAGCTCCCCGGCACAACTACTGTGTGCGGTGAGCCCCACGCAGCTGCATCTGTGCTCCCGTGGTCCGGCCGACTGCAGGGAATTCTCCTTCCCCCTCTTCACAGGAACCCACAGCGCCTGCTTCCGCAATCTAACCTCACGTCTGTGACAAAGTAAAGAGCTCTATTTATTGTAGTATTTATTTCTTAATCATTTAACGTGTGTAAAACTGTGCTACCATTTTCTTTAACCTTTTTCTTTGTATGTGTCACTGACAACGTTTTTGAGTGTTGTGTCCCGAGCCCTACCTCCCATAAGCCTTGTGCTTGCAGCTCTGCTTGGCGTTGTGGTGTTCAGGAGCCAGGAAGTCATGTTGTAGAACTGAGTGCGTAAGTAAAACACCTGGCTGCTATTATGATCACAGTAACGATTATTATTGAACCTCTTGAATAACACTTGCCATTTTTTTTCTAAGTTCTTCCCCAATTATGAATTGACTTTATCCTCATGCTTTGTTTGTGAATTATTTTTCTGATTATACATAAAGGAAAATGCAAACCCAGACATGTAACTTGCCCAAGATCACACTACCAAGTCCCAGCCAAAAAAGGCCTGTTCCTCGACTTCAAATTTCTTAAGAAAAAAAAAATGCAGATATTACTTGTAAAACCTACATCCAAACATTGTAAAGCAAAAGGTACATAAGAGCATGGCCATTTGGGAGTCAAGGTGGATGGGAGAGAGGGCATTTCATCATAAAAGAATCCTTGAGGGGCGCCTGGGTGGCACAGCGGTTGGGCGTCTGCCTTCGGCTCAGGGCGTGATCCCGGCGTTATGGGATCTAGCCCCAACGTCAGGCTTCTCTGCTATGAGCCTGCTTCTTCCTCTCCCACTCCCCCTGCTTGTGTTCCCTCTCTTGCTGGCTGTCTCTATCTCTGTCGAATAAATAAATAAAATCTTTAAAAAAAAAAAAAAAGAATCCTTGAAGAGGTGACTTAGGAATGTGGAAAAAGAGTGGGTGGAATGAAGAAAGTTATATGATGGAGACAAATCAGTGGATAGCAGGTGTCTCAAATTCAAGATGCCGACAGGGACCAAACAAACAGGAATAAAAGAAATGCTCCAAGTGTAACTGGGTGTTTACCCCAAAGATACAGATGTAGTGAAGAGAAGGGCCATATGCACCCCAATGTTCATAGCAGCATTGTCCACAATAGCTAAATCCTGGAAGGAGCCGAGATGCCCTTCAACAGATGACTGGATTAAGAAGCTGTGGTCCATATATACAATGGAATATTACTCAGCTATCAGAAAGAACGAATTCTCAACATTTGCTGCAACATGGACGGCACTGGAGGAGATAATGCTAAGTGAAATAAGTCAAGCAGAGAAAGACAATTATCATATGATTTCTCTCATCTATGGAACATAAGAACTAGGATGATCGGTAGGGGAAGAAAGGGATAAAGAAAGGGGGGGTAATCAGAAGGGGGAGTGAAACATGAGAGACTATGGACTATGACAAACAAACTGAGGACTTCAGAGGGGAGGGGGATGGGGGAATGGGATAGACCGGTGATGGGTAGTAAGGAGGGCACGTGTTGCATGGTGCACTGGGTGTTATACGCAACTAATGAATCATCGAACTTTACATCGGAATCCGGGGATGTACTGTATGGTGACTAACATAATATAATAAAAAATCATTAAAAAAAAAAAAGAAAAGAAAAGAAATGCTCCAAGTGTAAACGGTAGAGAAGGCTGGGGCCTGCAGTGACTCAAGTCTCACCAGAGGGGTAGCCTCTGGGGAGCGCTGACCAACTTGTGCCACCCCTACGGAGTGGATCCAACATCTGATTTTTTAAGAGAAGCAAAAAATTCAGATTTTATATGATATTTCTAGGTTGGGTTGTTTTTTTCATTTTAATTGTGGTCTCAACATCAACCGTTTTCTAAACATCGGCAACTAATTCAAGTATTCTAAAACACTCTTCAGGCCAAAGTCACACATCTACAGATATGGCTGGTAGGCTGCCAGTATTCAACCTCTGATGAAGATGCCACTCAGGGCTTGGGGCCCCAAGCAAAGAAGTCTGAACGATGATGGACACAAAATATGTTATTTATTGTCAATTTCTGCAAAGACACATTTAAGCAACAAAATATACATTTGTCAACCTTTTAGAATTTTATACATTAACAAATACAATGTGCTACCGTAGCAATAAATTAAATGTACATTATTTACATTACATAGGCAGTCGGGGTCTACGAATCAACTCCTCAAGAAGAGGAAAGAAAGGAAAGTCATCATCACATGGGTCATCATTTCCAAGCTACACTTCTTAGGTTCTATCACACAAAGCAATCTCTTCACACTAGAACATCAGCACTCCCCGGGCCGGAGTGTGGAAGGGTAACGCCCAAGGCGGGGGAGAGCTGGCATACGTGCAAAGGAGCGGGAAGGAGGAACTGACCGTTCCAAGTGGAAATGTTACAAAACCAAAGATGATGGCATCTAAATTCCAGTCTTCCAGCCAAACACCCTCTCCCCAGGGCTGGTAAGGCACAGGACAGAGCCATCGCCCCAGTAGCCTCTCACTAGGCAGGGCTCTGCTGTCCTTGGCCGTAGTGCAGGTGGTCTCCTTCCTCCCAAAGGGGCAGATGGCCCGGCTGAAAGGAGGGAGATGTGGGGTTGGGGGCGGGGGGCAAGGGGCTTGTAGTAAAACAGACATTAGAGCTTATAGAATGCTCTTTGGTGGCCTCGGCCAACTCCACTAACCCACTGTCACCTTGGAGAAAGGGAGATGCCTGGGGAGAAGCCGTGGGTCCTTGCCAGCCACCTACTTGACCCCTGGCTGTCCCCCCACAACAACCTGTCTCTGTTGACTCAGAATCAAATGAGCAAGGTAGTGTTTGCATTGGCACCTTAACCAGTCGGGGTGAGAAAGTGACTCTGGCTCCCACCCTACCTGGGCACAGGAGCCTATGCTTTTATTAAACACTTCGGTTTAAGGATCAGGGAGAACAGAATAGAGTTTTCTTTTACCACTTTTCTTCTGAACTTGAGAAGGGGAAACTGAGGGCTACTAACTGCACTCTGCCCTGGCCTCCACCCCCATTACAGACCAGAGCTGAGGAACTGAGGTTACCAGGAATGGTCCACTAAAATCTCTCTCCTCTCTCATTTTCTTCACTCAAGCCACATCCAAAACCCCAGGGCCCTCACTGGAAAACTGAGCACATCTCCCTCCTGATGGAAAGAAGAGACTGAGGTCCCACCTTGACCGCGGACAGCTCCCAACCAGTGCCCAGGCACTAGCTAACTGGCTCGTCCTAAACTCAGGGCCCCAGCACACGCAGCCACCTGTTCAACCGACCGCGTAGGTAGTGCCGAAGAACGGGCCCCAGGCTGTGGGTTCCAATCCCAGCTTTGCCACTCGTTGGCTGTGCGACCTCCAGCAAGTCATTTTCCCTCACTGGGGCTGAGGTTTCTCAGCTGGATGAGGATATGGATGGATTAGATGTCAAAAGGGGCCCGGAAGGCCTGGACCTTGAGATGATGCCAACAAGGCTGAACCACAGAATATTTTTCACTCATTTTCATTCATTCATCATTTTCCATTCATTAGAAACTCTAGCTCAGACCTTCTATCTCAAGCTCGTTCTGCATCTGTTGTTAAGCATCAACGGAGCAGAGGCATACGAGTGCCCTGCAGAGCCTGACCACTATAGTTTCTTCCCAGAGGCAGAGACGTGTCCAGGAAACACTTCTCCTGTGTCCAGATCACAAGCAGAGTGCCTCAAATACCAGCACGAGCACCATCAGGCGGAGTCTGGTCACAGGGACCAAGGAAACTTGAGCAAATCTTTGAGCCCCAAAACTGGGTGCAGCAATAAAAGGAAACTTTGGCCCAGAGTGGATGCAAGAAAATATGGAGGAAACAGCCTTCAAGAACCCAAGCTGCCTGCCCCATGGTCCAGAGGGGTGAGATGAGACTGCCCACTCCCTGTCCTCCTCCTCCCCGTCAGCTCTAGGACCTCGGGGGCTGGTCATGTCTAGTCTAGAAGCCATAGATGGGCTGGGCTTTCTAGAGAAGGTAAGACAGGACCCAGAGAAAGGGACATTTCAGACAGTGTACCCCCAGTAGCAAACAGAAGGTAGAGACCACTTCTCAGGTCTGTTTTGTAGGGAAATGCCTGTGCCTCCCAGTTTCCCTGGACACACCCAGCCATCCTGGCCACTGCCTCAGAGCCCTCCCAGGAGGTGGGGGTGCAGAAAGAGCAGCCGGAGCAGCGGACGGAGGCAGGTGTGATGTTCCCAAGAAGGACAGGGTGGGGACAACCTGGACCCCCAGACCCCAACACAGCACAGTACAGCCAACGAGCTGCTGTAAACACCAGCTACCCGAGAAGCAAGCCAGAACCTGGAATTGTTGTGGGTTGTTATTGTTGTTGTTGTTGTTTTAAATGCAGTTTGACCTTTCAAGTTCCTCCAGAAAGCCAGCCAACAGAACGCCACCGGAATGCAGTGGGTGCTGCTACAGTGATTTTTAATAAAACCTAAACAGACGTTTGTTGACCTTCTCACTGGAAGAAATTTTACCGGACTAGTCTTTTAAGTAAACACATTTCCCAAATAGCGTGAGGGGAGAGGTCCACCCAGCCTGCAAATAGGATCCCACAATGTCCACAGGAGTGAGAGACAAAGGATCAAGGTTTTGCCCTAATGGCAAAAGCAATGGGGAAACTGTCACATCAGTCAAAAACAAGAATAACATAGACTTGGGATTGCTTTGACTTCGGAATAGGCCCAGATCCCGACGCAAATAAAACATTTGGTAGAAATCCTTGTCATCTGCTCACTGAAGCAGGAGCCCAGCGGGAGGCGCCGGGGCTATCCTGTGTCACAGGGGCCCTCCATGCCCCCAAAGCGGCAGCATCCCCAGGGCTCTGCAGACTCTGTGTGTTACTCAGAGGACACCCCGCCTTAACCTCCACCAGGGCCAGGCTGCAGAAGTGACTTCTCACGCAGCCGACGGGGCTGGGAGAGACACAGGGGAAGGGGGGCCACTCCTGAGAGCGAGCTGACTCTGGCCAGGCGGGCGGGTGGGCGGCGGGCAGCCTCTGAGCTGCATCCAGCTGGGGCCCAGGTCGTAAAAACCCTGCCAGCGTGACCGCTGCCTACAGACCGGCGGTGGAGGGGAACTGGGGGACCACGCACCAACAAGGCCAAAGGGCACAGCAGCTGGAAAGAGCCCCCAAGGTAGCCCTGGGCCCCCCACAGATGCCAGGAGCAGAAATCACAGAAGGACGTCGCTCCTTCCTCATGCCTACCTTCTACGCCCACACATCAACCGAGGCGGACAGGTCACCCCCCACCTCGCCTCCCCGGCTCTGACCTGAGTGGAGGGCTGGAGCAACTCTTCCACGAGCCTCCACAACCAGCGGAGCCCTGATCCCAGCCCCACCCACACCCCACGGTTCTCCTCAGCCAAGGCCCCAGAGCATAGCTCGCCAGCTTGCCCTTCCAGAATTCCTTCCTGCTCCGGGCTGCCCACGCCGCCTGGGGGAAAACAGCTGCCCCGAGGGGACAGACTGGCCCAGGGCTTCTCCCACAGCCACGACGACGCAGAGCCACGTCCACACATGCGCAGCACATGCTGGCCGCAGGGATGGAGGCAACGCTGAGCCCGAGGTCAGCAGATGGGCGAGGAAGCAGCTGCTAGCATAGAAGCGCACAGTTGTGGGAACAACACTGCTGACTCGAGCACGACATCTTGGAGGACGGCTACAAATCTTGGTTCCTGCTACACTGGTCCCTCCGCCACCACTAAATGGCTTCACTGTGCCTGCCACGTCCAGCCACAGTGCTGCCCCGCCCCATGCAGCATCGTGCTGGCGGCCTCCACACCCCACCTCACCGCTCTCTGCCTCTCCAGTCTCTGGCCAAGGCCCCAGGGCCCAGATCCCCCTTGCCCAACTCTTTCCTCTGTGCACAAAACAAGATGACAAATGGGCCAGAAACACATCACACAGGCGGTCAGGAGCAGCGGGAGCCTAGAGGAATGAGGCCTTGTCCAGAGAAGGAGAGTGCTTGCAGGGTGTCTTGGCAACGGGACAGGCAGGATGGTGGCCAGCTCGGGACACGGAGACAGACAGCTGTTCTGGTGGGCAGGTGGCCGGTGGGGCAGCAGGACTGTGACGGTCAGAGTAGTGGATGGCACCCCCAAACTGCTGGAATAGGAGCCTTCTCCGAGACAGAATCGGGGCTTCCCTGGAGGAGAGAAGGAGGGAGAGGATGACCAAACACCGCGTAAGGAAGGGAAGGAGAATGCGTGCCCGCGGCTACAGCCCGCTGAACGGGCTTGGGACAGGAGGGCCAAAGACAAGGGTGCCAGATGCTAGGCAGCACGAGCAGTTGGGCACAAACACTCATGTGGTGAACACAGGGGGGTGAGGGTGAGTGTCAGAATTCCCATTGTCTCTTCTGCTTGTTCACAGATCAGGTTTATACAGTGGGCGGAGCTCTGGCCCCCGCTTGGTTCCAGCTGTGCCTTGTACCCCGCCACCACAGAGCCCCACGCCGGGAGAGGGTTGGGAACTCAAACGGATCTCTAGTAACTTTACCAGCAGGAGGTCAGGCCTTGGTGGTGGCAAACTGGACCCAGGCCCCGCTCTGCTGAAAACCACACACTCCCTCAGCTGAGAAGCCCTCCCTCGGGTCATCCCACACAATGTTGAGGGGGCTGGGGCATCTCTGAGCAGGCAGGGAGGACACATTTCAGCCCAGAGCCCTGGCCGAAGACAAAAGGAGGGAAAGGCTACCAAGAACAGGGAGACAAGGGGACAAACTGAGGAATCCCCTGTCGGAGGGAAGGAGGTCAGCTCTGGGCTACTGCCCCCTGCCTGCTGGAACTGGGCCCTTCCCAGGGCAGGGAGACCAACTCAGTGAGTCTGGCACAATCGCATCAGGCACCCTTCCCGCCTGCACCCGAGGCCATCTGCAGCCTTCTTCCATCCAGACCCTGGGCCCAGCACAGAGGCTTCAGGAAGAGGTGAGCGGCCCTCCCCAGCTCAGGAACCCTCTGGCCACTAGTACCCTGATCTTAAAGTGGACACACCTGCCCTCGTGGCCACAGCAGAATAAACACTGGACCCACCTTTGACAAGCGAAGGACTCCTCTTTCACATTAGTGACCCTGTTTCAAGAAAAACCCATACAAGAGTTTTAAATAACTAGACAACATAAGCCCCACCGACCGCGGCTTCTGTGCGCTCAGCTCTCAGCTCTCTGGTGAGCGAAGGAAGGGACGTGAGGCCCCAGGAGCCAGGAGTTCCCAGCTCACACCTGTGTGCGTCCAAGGCTGTGACTCTAACACAGGAGGAGGGTGAGGTGGCTGGCACCCCAGGCCCATGTCTGCACCATGCAGGGACTCCAGCATCACCCCTAGGTCTGACCAGAGCTCTCCTTTCTCCCAGTGGGCTGTGTGAGGCACCCCCTTCCTCCAGCCCCCAGCAAGGACAGCTGGCTTTGGGAGAGGGCTGGAATGTGGAATGCGGGAGGTTCCTCCATTAACCCTCATACCCCTAATCCTTACCGCACTAGAGCTGGCATGGCTGAGCTTATCAAAGCGGAATTTCAGGTTTGACCTCGGAGAGTTTCTGCTTTTGGCATCTAGGAAAAAGAAGAGTCCATGAAAAGTGGGCCAAGCTGAAGAGGTCACGAGGGCTGTGTGTGGGGTGCGGGGGACCTACCCCCTCCCCCGGGAACTCCAGCTGACCCGCAGCAATTTGTCAGAGCTAACTCTCAAATCTTTAGGAATTTTTAGAAATGTGGGCTGGTTGATAAACCCAGGCATTTTTTAAAAAATTAAATTATAAAAGCTTACAATTCAATAATCATATTCATCAAAGATAATAAATACTCAAAAGTCCTCACTCCCTAATTCTTTCACTGCCTTTTAACATTATCTGCTCTCGTCGGTTACTTATGTCCGTGGCGTCCGTCTGGCGCATCCGCCCCGCCCCGCAGCGCACTGGGAGCCGGGGCTCAGCCGTGGCCAAGCCATGGCCGAGCACGCACACCACGGAAACCAGTGGACACTACAAAATCAGGCCTCGACTTACTGTTTCATTGTCTAGGCTTCAACTCATGCAGAAAATGTCAAAAAATACAGATGAAATTTGAAAATGTGTTGCGTCCACAGCCACGACATTAGGCCCGCCACACACCCCGGAGTCTGTTCTCAGAGGACCGGTCTCACCTGAGAACCAGCATGTGATTCAGCAAAGCTGCTTACGTCTCTGACAAAACATCAATCATCAGTCGTGTCAGAACTACACCTGCTGGTCATCTGCAACTTCCAGTCGCCAACAAATACAAAGGTTAGACAGACACCAATCAGAGTGCTTGGTAAGTTCAATTGGCAATACGGGATTTAGAACAAAGAATTCTAATGTATCATTATTTATATCAAGAAAGTTTACAATAGGGGCGCCTGGGTGGCACAGTGGTTAAGCGTCTGCCTTCAGCTCAGGGCGTGATCCTGGCGTTATGGGATCGAGCCCCACATCAGGCTCCTCCGCTTTGAGCCTGCTTCTTCCTCTCCCACTCCCCCCTTGTGTTCCCTCTCTCGCTGGCTGTCTCTATCTCTGTCGAATAAATAAATAAAATCTTTAAAAAAAAAAAAGTTTACAGTAAACGAGCATGTGCACACATGCGCGTGTGTGCGGCGGGGGAGCCGGGCGTGGACCACCACCAGCACACCACTGGCAGGGGGCTGCTCAGCTTTCTGGCTCTCCTCCGGCCGAGGGCGTCTACAGGTCAGCACACTCCACCCACAGGCTGCTGGCTTCTTCTGATGCTTCAGAGCAGGGGTGCCAGCCAGCAGCGTGAGGAGCTCTCAGTCGGACCTGCCAATCCCCTCTCGGGGCCCTGGGTGTCCAGGTGTGACATGACCAATGGTGGGGGCACCAGAGACTACAGAAGACTGGACATCAGGCCCTCCCAAGGGACCCCCATCCGCTTGGCCCGTCTCTCCCCAGATGCAGCCAAGCAGCTTACAACAGGTTTGCAAAGGTCTGCAAACTGACCCTGGTCCTGCAGGCTCCCAGCACGGCCTCCGCGAGGCTGGCAGCAGGAGGCAGCCGGGGTTCAGTACTGCGCGGGGAAAGGGCTGCAGAGAAGCCCGCCATGTGCGGTAGGAAGCACGGGGTGGAGTCCCCAGGCCCGTTTGAGGTCCCCTTCTGCCCCGGGTGACCTTCAGCTAGTGGCAGACCCTCTCGAAAGCTCCTCTTACTCAGAACCTTATTCACTTTGGTATTTATTTAATACCAAGTAGGAGCCAGGTTTGGTTACAGATTCTTTCACTCATTCCATCAATATTTAATGAAGCCTTATTTTTAAAAAATCAGGGTATTTATATTAGAGCAAAGAGTCTGGGCCTTTGGGGGTTTTACAGATGGGGAGACTGAGGCTCAGAGAGGTGAGCCTGTCCTTGCCACAGCCAGGACTGGAACCCAGCTCTGCAGCAGCCCAGCACAGGCGCTGAGTGAAAGGAAGCGCGTGAACTCGCACTCTGGGTGTGTCTGTCATCCGACAAGTTTCTCAGCCTCAGCCTAGTGACATTTCAGGCCAGATAATCCCTGGGGGGGAGGGGGGTTGGCTCCGTACTTTGTCGGATGTTTAAGCAGCATCAAGTCCCCTCCCACAATCATGAAAACCAGAAACGTCTCCAGTTATTGTCAAATGTGCCCTGGGGAGCAGTGTGCCCCGAGTCGAGTACCACTAACTACACTATTGCTTTATTTCTGTTATTTAATCTAACAAACATTCAGGTTAACGGTCCTAAGTCTCTGACAAGTATAAGTTCATCTAATCTTCACACAATCAACCACGTGAGGTAGGAACTATTCCCCTCCCTCCATCCTTTGCTTGGGGAAACTGAGGCACAGAAAGGCTCAGTGACCTGCCTGATGTCGCATCACTAGCAAGTGGCAGATCAAGGATTTGGACCCAAGCTCCACAGTCCTGCGCTTGCCCCCACACGATGCTGCCCTCCTCGAGAGCCAGACACCGAGGCTCTGATTCCTGGGCGACGGGACCCTGCCGTACCTACCGTGCATGTCCCCTCCCCAGAGCTGCCCCTCGTACTCTGCCTGACCACAGGGATCCCAGAACCCCCAAAGGCCCACACTCTTTGCTCTCCCTGTACCCCCACCACGGAGCAGAAAATTTTACCTCCTTGACATGTCTTGAATCTACATCCTTCTCTCATTGCTCCAGACACCCCTGATCCACAGCCCAGCCACCCCCACTGCCCACTACGACCCCTCACTGATCTCCCTCCCTGCATCCACTCCCACAAATCCTGTCTACTCAGCCAGCTGCGGCCACCTAGACCAGACAGCGCTTCTCTACGTAAGACCCTCCAATGGCTTCTCTCGCCAGCAGGACAATACTCAACTCCTTGCCAGTTCTCCATGGTGGCCCCAGCCCAGTGCCAGTGCCGTCTCCTCTCATACCTGTCCCCTCTGCGAACTGCAGCCCAAGAAACCACATGTGGTTCCCTCCAGCTGCAAGACTCACCCTCCTTTGTACCCTTGCACTTGTCACGGCCCTCACTGCACCATAGGTGGCCGGCGTTGGTGATGGGGTGTGGCAAAAGAGCCCCCGCTTTCAAATCCCAACTCCTCTACCAAATCCCTGAACTTCCGGAGCCTCAGTTTCCCCATAAGTAAGGAGATGAGAAGAACACAGGCATCTTAAGGCTGATGAACAGAGGAAGTGAGCTAGCAGAGCTCAAGGGCCTAACACTTCGGGGCTGGAGCGGAAACTGCCTGGTTCAGTGTGGCTGGGGCTCACGCCCACGATCAGTGGTCACGACACAGCCCCTGCCCCTCCAGCCACAGGGTGCACACCCCCAGACCCCACTGACCTGTAGGACTCCGGCTCATGATGATGGGGGTGGCAGCTGCCCCCAGGCTGGGGCTTTCGCTGCTCGGGGACGGGCTGTAGACAAACACCTCCTGCTTGAAGGGTGAGGTCGTGGACGGCTGGCTGCTCTGGGGAGAGAGGCCGGGTGAGTGAGGCCAGCTTCATCCTCAGTGGCCCCACAGGGTGGCCCATGCCACGGCAGGCCCGACACAGTCACTGCCTCCCACTCTCCACGTGGACCTGCCCTGTCTTTCTGCTGCCCCCAGAAGTGCCCCTGACCCTCTCCTCTCCTGCCAGGAACCCCATGGCAGGGATCCCATTAGGTCTGGCCTCTGGACCTCTGTTGCTGTTCCTGTGTCACTCCTAGGGAGTGGAGACAGCTGACTGGCCCACCTCTTTCTTGTTTCCATACTTCCCCTTTTCCCGGTAGAGCCTGGATGAGGCTCTTCCCACCAGCTAGTTTAATGCACACAGCGGGTGTCTGGCTGGGCCCAGGGCACCCCTCCCTGCTCCCCAGGGTTGGATGGAGCCACACCTACCCCGCTGTCACACTCCTCCATGGCCTCGCCCTCCCCCGCCGTGCTGCTGAAGCTGCTGGTGCTGGAGGAGGAGCGGGAGATGTTGGCTCGGCCATTCTCCTTCACCTTTATGAAGGGCCTGTGGGAACAGGAGTCGGGCAGGCCTGGTCACGCACCGAGATCCTCCCCCAGGCAGGGCAGACCTGGCAGAGACTGAGCTTGTCCACCAGTGACTCCCCATGCCCCCTGCCTGCTGGCTTTTGTGTTCCACAGAGTTCTCAAGGCAAAAATGCTGGCTCTCAGCAGAAAGCGTATTCCACGTATTCCAAGGCTCCAAGTGGCTAAAGCCAGCCCTGCCCCCACCCTCGCTCTCTTACTTCTCCTTGTTGGGGCAAATTTCTGGAGAGCTGGGATTGGATGAGGCCTCAGACTTTATTTCTTGAGATGAGTGTGCACCATCCGGGGTCTTGGGGTTGCTGGATGCACTGTCACTAAGGAAACAGGAATAAAGAGGGGTGAGGCCATGGGGCCAGCCCCTAAACCCCCATCCCACCCCCAGGCCTGAGATGGGCCCAACCAGCTCTCAGCACCACACAGCCTGTAGGGTCCCAGCACCCCTGCCAGAGCACAGCTACCAGGACCGCCATCCCCCAAGCCCACCTCAAGCCACAGCGGACAACAGAGTTTTCTGCTCCAGCGGGGCTACGCTAGGCTCCTAGGCAAGTCAAGAGCAATCAAGCAAAAGTCCTGGCTTGATGCCTCCAAGCCCACGTCCACTCCCCACCTACACTGGCTGTCCCACCTGGCAGGGCTCTAAGTCAAGAGTAGGCGGGTCTATGACAGCCACTCCCACAGCAGGGAAATAACCCAAAGCACAGGGACTCTGTGGCGGTGCTGGCTGGGTCACCGTGCGAAACACCCTTCACACAGGCCACTGTATGAGCTCCCTGGATCCGTGGGACGAGGTGGCAGGGAAGGGCATCTTGGTAAATGGGCTACTCTTGGCCAAGGGCCCAAGGGCTTCCTTCTCCCGGAGTTTAACAAAAACCATGTATCGACGCCCACAATTTGTCCTGTGCCCCCTACTGGGGACAAGATGGCCTTGTCCTCGATGCAATTTTTATAGCAGCTTTACTGAGATACGATTCATGTACAATTCACCCACTTAAAGTGTATAATTCAATGCTTTTTAGCATATTCACAGAGTTGTACAACCATCACACTATATAATTTTAGAACATTTTAGACCCCCTTAAAGGAACTCCAGACCCACTCATAACCATTGTCTGTCCTCCCCTCCCCTAGCACCTGGCGACCACGAATCGACTTTCCGCCTCTCTAGATTTGCCCATTCTGGACAGTTCATCCAGACGGAATCCCATGACGTGCTGTGGTCTTTTGTCACTGGCTTCTTTCACTTAGCACGGTCTTTTCAAAGTTCATCTCAGTTGTAGCATATATCAGTACCTTACTCCTTTAAAAATCCCATTTTCCAGTTACACCGCATTTTATGTATCCCTTCACCGAGCGACAGACATCTGGATCATTGCCACTTTGGGCTGCTATGAGTAACGCTGCCAGGAACATCTGTGTGCTAGTTTTCTTGCCGACACATGCGTTCTTTCTCCTGGGCATCTAGCAGGAATGGGGCTGCTGAGTCACGAGGTACTCCGTGTTTAACTCTGCAGAGCTGCCAGGCTGCTTCCCAGAGCCGGTGCGTTAGTTTACACTCCCACCAGCAAAGCCTGAGGATCGGCACTTCTCCGTATCCTTGCCAACACTTGTTGTTATGTGTCTTTTTGATGACAGCCGTGCTAGAGGGGTGAGCGCCTCAGTGCACTTTTAATGAGGCTGCTAATTGCCTCCTCACTGTCCCCGCCGAGCAGGGGTTTGGGCCATGGTGGAGGGCTTCTCCGCACATCTGACACGGCAGACCCTCCCTCCTGGAATTCCTCCACTCCAGGCTTCTTGTCTTCCTTCCCTTTCTCCCCTTGCCCTGAAATACTGGTGTTCCCGAGGCATTCTACACACCTTGGGTGGTTGTATTCGTTGCTCTGTCTTTGAACACCACCTGTGCCCCAGTGACTCCCTTCTGCAGCCAAGGCCTCGCTGCTTGCTCAAGACCTGTCTTCTGACCATCCGAATTCTGCACTTCTCTACCAGGTAGGCTGTAAGGACTCTCACAGGTACTGGTTCCAAACACAGATTTTCATCCCCCTCCATAAACCTGCCCTTCATCCTGCAAGCCCGAGCTCAAGGGTCGGTGCCACCATCCAGGGCAGCAACCTGCAAGCCAACCTAAATGTCTCCCTTTCCCTCACAAGACTGTAAGCTTCTGGAAGGCGGGTTTGTGTCTTCTCTAGTTCTTGCCTGAGCACTGATCCCAGCACGCAGCAAGCAAGCACCGAAACGTTGCTTGCGACCATTATAGGATCAGAGAGACAATTAACAAGAACAGACTAAGTATGATGCAATATGAAAGCTGCTTTTAACAAAAGAGAAAACATTCTAGAAGCCCTAAGGGAAAGTTCAATGAACTGTCTGGCCGAATCAAGGAAGGCTTCCATGAGAGCGAACATTTGAGTGAGCACTGAAAAAGGAGGTAAAGAAAGAAAAGAATCCAAGCAACGTTTCTAGTTTGGGTCCGAATGTGACACAGATAATTCTGGAAAGTCCTGAACAGAGACTGGCCAAATCTGCTTCAGTGGACAGAGAGGAGGGAGTGACCGGGATGTGCAGGTGCCTACAGTGCGGACCAAGGTTAGAAGGAAGCCATCGCCCGAGCTGCGCGAAGCCCTCCCCAAGGTTGGGCATCTGGTGGCTGCAGCGGAGGAAGGACCCACACACCCTGCCCTGGACTGTTACCATCGTGTCCGGCCGTCGCCTTGGCCTTCAGAGCCTGTGTGCAGACGGGGGAAGAGCCCCGACCGCCGCTTGATGGGGCTCCGCGACTGGTTCTTTGCAGCCGCCGCTGCCGCCGCCGCCGGGGGCTGCCAATGAAACCACCAATGTGAGTGCTCACAGCCCACCCAGACCCCAGTCTCCTTCCCCTCACCCCCCTTTCTGGTCTACAAATAGCTCCTGCAACCCCATCTGGTCTAGAGGAGGTCCCAGAAATGGCAAGGCAGCTGGGAAGGCCAGGATCTACGTCACAGGAGCTGAGACCCCGAGACTCCAGCCACTTGAAGCCTGCTTTCCTGTGTTCTTAAGCCAAACCTTTGGCCCCATGTAATCATCACCAAAGACCAGAATTCCTGGAGGAACAGGGGTCAGGGCCACCATAAAAAGAGCCCAACATACTGAGAAGGTCAGGATGGTTAAGGGGGTCACAGACCGAGAACCACACAGCTGAGGGAGCCCTGGGAGTGACCTGGTCCAGCCTCTCACTTTACCGAAGAGAAGGCTGAGGGGATTGGGCTAAGGTCATATAGCGAACTGCTGGCAGGACAGGGACGAAAACCCAGGGCTCTGACTCTCCAACCACTCCTCACAAATAATTGGGTCCAAGCTGGGTGTCTCAGGAACAAGACAGAACGAGAGAAGCAGACCCAGGTCCACAGGCCGAGGGAACCCACCAAGAATGTGGCTCTGTTTCAGCCACATGCAGTGGGGATGAGCACGAGACTGAGGAAGGAGAGACCACAGTTGGTCTTCAGAGCCCACCAGGCCTGTAACACAGGCCCCAACTTCTGCCATTTGTGTGCTGTGCAACCTTGGGTGAGAAGCCAAACTCTCTGGGCCCCAGTCTCCTCATCCACAGAATGGGGATAACTGTCCCGCCCTGCTCCTTTCACAGACCTTCTGGGTGGAACAAGATAACAGCTATGAAAATATTTGGTAATGTCAATGAATTATATAAGACCACTTATGATACTAATCCTGAGTATCAAGGTGAGTGTATTCCATTTGAAAAAGAAAAGAAAACCCTAGTCTATATGAATCCAAAGTCACTTTGTTTTTTAAATGGACCACCTATGTGGTTCCTTCACCTGGCCAATTGCTGGTGCAAGCAGACCAGGCCCAAACCCACAGCCACGCTAGGCTCTTGCCTTGGGAACTGCACACAGTGATCAACGGCAAAGACTTTGGGTCAGCGAGATGTGCATTCAAATCCCAGCTCTTCAGCTTAGCTAAGTGACCTGGGGCAGGTTACTAAACCTCTCTGGGCCTCCGTTCCTCAAATCTGAAATGGAGAATACATCAGTTCCTACCTCAAACAGCTGTTACAGGGATCAGATGAGAGAATGTGAATTACTTCGCTCAGTCCCTAGTGCACAGCAAGCCGGGGGTGGTTCCTGTGATCGTTAATAACAAAGCGAGGACACCCCTCCTGGGTCCCAAGCCCCCCTGGGCAGAGAAATGTGCCCCAGAACCATTCTGCAGTGTGGGCCCCGAGGAGGAGGCCCAGTTGTCAAGGGAACTCAGAGAACAGATAACGGGCAGGTGTCTAGTCTGGGCCAGCCCCAGCTGGGCCTGGGACTGAGGCTCCGTTTCACAGGCAGGGGTCACCCCCAAACAGCCTCAATCTCCCCAGTCCCTGCTCTGGACTCCTGGACCAAGCCTGGGCGCACAGACCCTCCTTCACAGGCCTGGGGGGCCCTCCCCGGGCACTGTGAGCTGCCCCAGGGCCTGCAGCACTCACCGAGAAGGTAGTCTTGGTGACCTCCACACTGTTGTGCGAGATGCCCCCGCTGAGGCTGCCAGGGATGCCTCCGCTGTGCTGCTTCTTCTGGCTGCTCACCATGGTCTCCATGGAGTGGCTACGCACACGGATGGCCCTCTGTGGGGAGAAGTGACAGGGACCTGATCACTGGAGCCCACCAGATGCCCCTGTCCTCCTGGTACAGTCTGCAGACACAGCCCTCGGCTTGTGCACACTCCGGCACACAGCGCTCTGTGCCCACTTAGGGCCACGAAAGAGCAAAGGGCACATGGGCAAACAGTGACGTGTCCAGGAGAGGATACCCAGGAAGACCAGGGGCTTGTCAGTGTGCATGGGTAGGAACAGCTCAAATCAAGACTGCTGAGCCTACAGCAGGGACGGGCCTGGGAGGTGACGACCGCTGCCCCAGGCCAGTCTGCAGGTCTCTGCTGTTCTGGAAGCAGACCCGAGGGCAGTGGCCACAGTGAGGAGCGTTAGTTAACACACAGGGAGCACTCCCGCAGGCCCTGCACCTTTTAGTGTTGCCCTAATTTTAGGAAAAGATCTGGTTTCCCTCGCTGACTGGATGCTCCTTAAGAGGCAGAGGTCAGGTCTGACCTTCTCTGACCTGCAACGTCCCCGGGCCCAGCACGGGGACAGACACACGGGCAGCACGCAGAAAGACAAGTAGCCACATCGACTGGTGACTTATGATCACCAGGCTCTCTGCGAAGAGCTCAAGATGTATTCTCACCACCAGCCCATGGTGTGGATATCCGCCACCCCATTTCACAGCTAAGGCTCAGAGAAGCTAAGTGACCTGACCAGGGGCCCCCAGCTAACGGAAGGTAGAACAGAGGGCTGACACATGCGAAGATACACAAATGGAGATGTGAGTTGCTCGTGTAAAAGTGCCACCCCCACCATGTTCCTCAGTGGCAGAGCCACCATCTCGTCCGATTTCCCCTCTTCCTCCATGGAACTAGAGAGTAAATCATAATCAGTCTAAGGTGGTCGCCAAACCTCTCCCCTGGCCAGTGGGGCCTGAGGGGATGCCTGCAGGGAGCTGTGGGGAAAGGTCTCCTCAAGGACTGCCAAAGGAGAGGTGACCTTCTGCACCTAGAGTGCAGTAGCCACCCTGGCACGCGAGCGCTCGAGCCCGCGGGACGAAGGCGACAAGAGGGGATGGCAGAGGGGAGAGGGGAAAGAATCTGGATGCCGAGGACCACACTGAGCCACAAGTACCCGGAGCCTCCTTGTTAAGTGGGCTCGTGGATTTTCCTTACTGTGGGAGCCGGCTGAGGTTCTCAGAAACGTAGCTTCAGAAAACGGATGCAAAAGGACAAAGGTATGGGTGCAGGAAGCCAGTTCAGGAAGGAGGGCCATTTGCAAACATGGCTGCCCCAGAGACTCGCTGCTTTTGGAAATGAGGCACGGAGCCCACCAGCCTCCTACCCCGGCTGTCATCTAGCCTCCCCTGTGTGAGTCACAGACACCGCTTGAGGGACATCAGCTCTCTCCCTTTCTAAACCACAGAAGAGAATCGCTAGCAACAGTTTCCAGCCAGTACATTCTATTCATTCCATCACCCACAGACAACATTAAGTCACACACCCTTCAAAAAACTGACAGCAGGAACGGTCACCACACTGAGGCATCCCTGGATAAAGAGCAAGGATCCTTAAGTGAGTCCAGGGCTCCGTAAATCTCAGCGTCACGACATTCTGCCGCACCCTCGTGGGTGCCAACACCACCAACAGTGACGTGTCAGTTAGTCATGTATGTTCTGATGCATTCCTCACGGTCTTTCCAAGAAAGACTTGATGCGGTGTGACAAGCTCTGGTCTACTGAGCTTCATAGATGTGAACACACCGGATCCCTACACTCTGAGATGCAGCCAGGACAGGCACTGATAGAAAGATCCCAAAAGGCAAACAAATGATCACCCAAGGTCACACTGCAGGTCGGAGGTGGGGCTAGGACCCAAACCCAGGCCCCTGGGCTCCAGACGGAAGGGTCCCTGATATCCCAAAAAGGGGTCCAGATTGAACACAGAATTAAACAGGTTGATGGAGTAAGGATGATTACAAATCAAGGGCTCCCAACCTCTCCTCAAAAAAAGTCTCCGAAGCTGATGTCAGGGAGGATATTTTCTCCTCACATGCCCTTGGTGCTGCTGTCTGAGTCAGCAAGAGAAGTCTGAGGAGACAATGGGCTGGCAGGGAATTCCAGGGATGTGCAGGGTGGCCATCTGCTGCTTGAAGCTAACAGAAAGGGGGCTGAATCCTGGTCTTCCCAACACCATGTACGAACCTCTCTGGCACACGGCCTCATTGTCTATACAACGTGGCGGTGGTGCTGCATGAGGATGCCAGGGGACCGTGTGGGCCAAACAGCTGGTGTAAAATCCACTCTCCGGGGGCCCGCTCTCCTCCCCCACTCTGAGGGATGGAGCTGAAAGATGCCATGGTTGCCTCAGAACCTTGACATAAACCCTGACTGGGACAAAATCACCCAGGGATATGGTCTAAAGTATTTTACATTTCAATCTGACGTTGAGCTGGAAACACTAGCCTTCTCAAGCTGGGCAGAAGAGTCAGGGAAAGGGTGAAGAAGAGAAAGGACAGGCTCCTCTCTGCCTGCATCTTCCCAGGGACGGGCTGCTCCCTGTGTGCAAAACTGCCTGTTCCTGTGCTGGAGCGCCTGACCTCGGGGAAGGTCTTCCGTGAACCGAGCTGAAGTATGACCGGTTCCAGACCCTGGAGTCTCAGGCCAGTCTACTCCATATTTCACCCAACTGTCCTGAGTCCGCTGTCCTCTCGGCTAACCACCTCTGGTTCCAGTGTCCCTCCTCAGCCCTGACGGTTCCCAGCCCTCAGCTCACCCCAGGGCTTACCTTTGTACAGGCTCTCCTTTGGAGGAGAAGGGGCAAGAAAAAAGAGATGGTGTCACCTTCTCTTTATCAGCTTATGTCACTTCATGTCAGCAGGGGTTTGAGCTACCAGTTAGTGTTACGCAGGGAGCAAGTCCCTTCTGGGCCAACTACAAGCCTTGCTTCCTTATGGGTTTGTGCTTCCTTATGCTTCCAAATGGGTTTTGGGAGTTGTTTCAATTCCACAAACTTAAGGGACACAAAGCACAGACATGAGCACTGGGGGGCGGGGGGGGGTGCCTATCTGTACCAGGCAAGCAACAGAGGGAGGGGTGCTTGGGGAGGAAGATGCCAGCCGCTTGCCTCCTGACATCAGTCCTAATCAGGAGGGACCCCGAGGGCTGGAACAGGGTCTTCTGTACCCCCCTGCAGGGCAAATAAAGGATGGAGGTGGACAGGAGAGGGAAATATCCGTCCATATCTCCACAGACCAGAGCTCCAATCTGTGAGCTACCCAGGCTGCCCCTGCTCGCAGGTACTTTGCCAGGGACACTGCATCCTGTGCTCCTCTCCTGCCGCTGGGGGTCAGAGCACGCCAGCGCATTGACTGCCACCACCCCCCAAAGTTCTGGGAGAAATGCACCTGCAGTGGTCTCTGCTTGCCATGGTCCCCATTCTGCCACTGGGCGTTTTCCTCCCTGGTCCTCCATTCCCCCTTCTGCATGATGATGTTAATGGAGGGTTGGGCTAGCTCCCTGTTTCTCAGAATGTGGCTCACACGTGCTTTGTCTACAGATCACATAGCTACATCAAGGAGCATTACTTTTTCTTTTCATTACAGACCAATAAAAATTTCATCAACAGCTGGCACTGGTGGAGAATGGCATTTGAGAACAATGGTCTAGAGATCAATACTTTTCAAAGGTGAATAATGCTCAGCTCTTTTATAAAGAAAAATATTCCTGCAAGACCAAGAATACATCCACAGACACCCCCCCACAACAGTGGTCCCATGGACGGCATCTGCAAGATACCTACTTATTCCACAGAAATATCTTTTAATTGAGTTTCACTGCAAAAGTTTAGTCTCTATAATTGGAAATATGTATATTTTTAGATTTATCATCTAAGTGCAAATGCAAAATTTTTAAGTGTTGGTAGAACTGGCAGATTCCTGAGACTATCTCTAAGCACTCAGTTTGAGAAGCAGGTTTGGACATCCATAAACCAACTGTTCCATTTCTCATGGAAGAAAAGCTTAAATTACAGCCAGTGGAATTGAGGTAAGAAGGGAGAACTATCCAGGCAGCACAATCTAGGACAGCGAAGGGCCTGCTTCCTGGGAGAGGGGAGAATCATCCCAAGAGGCCAGGGGATGTATGGTTGAGATTGCTTTTAGCCTGGGAATTCTCCATTGTTTCCACATGAGATGAGATCTTTGACCAAAAGGAGAAAGAACACAACACTTTTCTTTCTGGAATCATTTCACGCACTTCTTTCAAGAGGGATCCCACGGAGGTGCGGGTGAGGAACTCCATGAGGAATGCCAATAATTCTGACACCACAGCAGCACCCTGGGAACGCAGGAAGAATTACCAAAATGAGAGATGGTTTCCTGAGCTAAATCAGACTGTAGGCCTGGCCACAGGCAGAGCCCGGGCATCGGAAACCCCCAGGGCCACTGGGCTCCGTGCTGCCACGCCTGGCTTGCCCCCAGTTTTGGCCGCCACAGCCTGGGAGATGAGACGGTAATGGTGGAAGGGACAAGGCAAAAGAGCCCATGTTCCCAACTCGGGGAAGCTCATCCTAATGACCGGAGCTCTGAAGGCTTACTCTGCGTGACCGCCCATGCCAGCCCTTCCCTCACCCCACAAGCACTACCTCAGGGACAGGCGTGGAAGCAGAAGGCACAAGCAGATCTGTCTTCAGCCCACAGGTGGAAGGATTAAGGGCTGAAAAGGAAAAGGCCCTGGACTATTGGATCAAAGACGAGTAACGATAAATCTTGAAGCCTCTCCTCTCTTAGAAATCCCTCAGTCAGAGCCACTAGAGTCCAGGCAGATCTGCAGTTTCTCCTCCAGAGGCAGGGGCACCGGACAAAAGGCTTCAGGCACCCTTCCTTTAAGACCCACAGCGTGAGTGTAACTGCTGGGCCGTCTTCTCCATGCACCGTGGGCAGCATCCACAGCGCACAAGCTTTTCCAGGTTACAAAGACACTTGAAACATGAAAAAGACAATGGTGAACTTCCAAATACAGAAAGGAACTTGCAAAACTGAAAGTCACACACACTTCTTTAAAATCTGCAAACTATTGCGTTATGTGAGCTAGTCCCCTGCAGCTGAAGCCATAGATCAATTACAGTTACTGTGCCATGTGGGAGCATTGTGATATGCTTGCTATGGGGGCAGGAGTGTGGCCTACACAGGTGCTCCTGTTTACTGGGCCTCACCCCCACCTCACCCCCCAGGTCACTGGGCTAGCCCACCTGCCGCCCTCTTTCCTCCCCTGCCCCTCCTCTCCCTCACGCCCCTTTCCTCTTGATCTCTACTTTCTCCTATTTCGCCCTGGCTGCCGCTGTCCATGAGGCCTGAAACAGATGACCCAGGAATGACCCACCAGCCTGGACAAGCAGCTCAGCTCCTACCCTCCTATCCCCACCCCCTTGAGGCATCTCAGCAGCTGCCCCAACGAGGGCCAGCAGAGCCGTCCCCTGCTCTCTGCGGGCCAGCCGGGCAGCCAGGGACAGACCCCAGGCTTGTCCAGGCAGGGCCAGAGCAGGTGGAATCTTAACGGAGCCGGCAGGATCATGGGGAACAGAGGCTCTGCAATCCACACACACAGATTCAAATTACTTTGTCTCTCTGAGCCTTCATTTCCTCACATGTAAGATGACAGGCATAACTCATAAAATTGGGAATAAATTCTGATCCCCATCAGAGCAGCCTTTCTCACAGGGCACAGAGGGCGCCATGAGGCCTTACGTGGGACGGTGCATGTCAAGCGTCCACCCGACCCAACAACACTCTCACTGAGCACCTACTGTATTCCAGGCAACGTGCACTTTCCCAGGCACCAGGTATCCCTTCGGTGAACGCCTCCGGGAACTCCAGAGGTCTGATTTATCGTCCCCGTGTTGTTGAGGAGAACACCGTAGCTCAGAGACGTTAAAGCCCACAGCCTGGATCACGCTGAGCTGGGATTCTAACACAGGCAGGACTAGCCTTGGCCCCACACATGCTGTCCCTTCACCAATCATTCTGCAATGGGCAGTCCGGCAGAACGCTAACCTAAGACCAGAAAACGAGCTCATTTCTCTACCTCTAAGTAGGTGTAAGGTTTTGAGTCGTCCTGCCGCCTCCCTCGCCTATCCCCTCGTGTGCGAGTGGGAATGACGAGATCTGCCATGCTGACTGCACGGGGGAACAGCCAGGGTCAAGCTGGATGCTGGGCATCAGCGCTGCGTGGACCACAGAGCACTCAGGAAGCACGTGACAATACAGTTCCCGTACCTCACGCCAGCTCAGGGCTGTCCAAGGTCTACTTGAATACTCCCAGGAACAGGGCGCTCACGGCCTCCTTTTGCAGCTCGTTATGGTTAGAAAGTTCTTCCTTTTGCAAAGTCCACAGGGAGTTAATTGCCTGTACCTCCATCCCCCTGGCCCTGGCCAGGTCCTCCAGTGCCCTGCCAGTTGGAAAAACTGACTGCACTACCACACCCTGGCTACTAAAGACCCCGAAGGCTGTGTCCTGACGCAGAAGGAGGCCTTGAAGGCAATAGTGTTCTTGCTTTGTACTGGCTCCTCTCCTGCCATCAACTCTCTCCCTGTCCCTGCTTCTCAGACTCCTGGGCCAGGAGGAGATGATCGGCATCAAGGAAGGGTGTAGAAGACGCCAAGACACTGTTGGCTGCTCTGACCGCTCACACTTCCAACACTGCGATGCTGGCACTCGGGCTCTGGGGTCAGGACCCCATGGACCTTGGACTTCTTCCCTTATACGTTCCACCATCGCCCCCCACCATGCACCATGCCAGCCACTCTCGTGCCCTTACCTTGAAAGACTCCAGGAATCCCCCATGGCCCCCATTCTCAAACTTGTCCTCTTCCGGGCCCAGTCCCAGCATAGCCTGCGTGTGGGTGTGAAGCTCATCGTGGAGGTTGTCCAGCAGGGCGGCCCTGGTCCGGTCCTGAAAGAAAAGAGGGTGGGGATTATGGAGCTGGCACAGAAGACAGAGATGTGCCCTCTCCCTGGGGGCTCCCGACACCTAGCCACCAGCACCCCAGTGCCAGCGTGGACCTGCGGCCTGGCCGGGCTCCATGCTCACAAATACTGCAGTGGCCGCTACAGCTCTGTAGCCGGCCTCTGCTCTCTTCCCCTGCTCCTTCTTCTTGGACCATCCCACGGCTCTACCCTGCTGACTCCCAGCTCAGAGCTCTGCCTCGAGCTCCACAGCCAGGTCCCCGGCTCTTCTCCATCCGGACGCTGGGCCAGGGCCACGCCTACGACCTCCAGGGGCCCCATTCACACACACCAGCAGCAGCCCACAGCAGCCCTGCAGGCACCTCCAGAGCAGATCCTCACAGACCTCATCTCCCAAAGGCCCCCAAATCGGTGAAGAGCCCAGGCCAAAGTCCCAAGAGCCACCCCGCAATTCCACTTTGCCCCACGCTATACACAGGAGTCCATAAACTCTTCCCGACCCTGACCCCAAACCATTCCTTCCTGTGGCCGGTGTAAGCAAGCTGTCCTCATCTGTCCTGGACTCCTGCAAGAGCTTCCAGCCTGCCACCCTTGCTGCCCTCCTCCCTAGTGCCCTGCCTTTCTCATCACCGCCAGAGTAGTCTGACATACAAAGCAAGCCATCACTCTCCTAAGTACTTCATTAGGCCCTCATCACCTCCAGAGTTCAAAGCCCTTCCTGACCTGACCCAAACAACACCCCCAGCTGAGTCTCTACCCCCACCTGAGTCCTTCTCTCAGGCCCCTCAAAAGTCATGCTCTGATCTGCCTGGCCTTTGCTTATGCTGTTTCCCATGCCTGGAATAACTCTCCCCAATCTTTCCTCCTGGAAAAAGGCTTGTCAGATATCCAGATTCAGCAGCTCAAGGGCCACCTCCTCCAAGAAGCCCTCTCTGAACACATCCCAGTTCTTTACGGGCAGAAGCAGTCACAGCCCCTGTGCTGGCCCCCATCATGGCTGAGTGCCATAACCTGTCTCTTAAGCAATGGCCCCTTCCCACCAGCCCAAACACAGAAAGGCAGAAACTGTGCCTCACTTATCCCTGTATCACAGGGAACAGAACAGAGCCTGGCACATAGCAGGTGCTCAATAAATGACTGGTGAATGATTGGCTAGACCTAGAGTTTGGGTGGGGTTTCCACAAGAAGGAATTCCTATATCCACACAGGGCTGAAGGCTTAGAGGGATGGGCAAAGACGGTTCTCCTCACCTTGAGCAGCCCCCAAGAACAGACCCCCAGGAGAGGCTGGCTAACAAGCAGCCAGGAAGGCAGGAGGAAGACTTCCAGAAACAGCGCTCTCACCTCCAGCTTCGCAAACTTGTCTGACTTGCAGCAAGCATTCTCTGCGTTGGTGAGCTTGGTGAGCAGAAACTCCCTGAACTCCGGGCCCTGGAACAGACAAGCGGCTCTGGGACTCTCCTTTCAGCCACAGTCAACAGGTACGCAGAATGGAGGTTCTGGGGAAAGCCCCTAAAGTGTCCCCTCCTTACACGTGGTCATTTTCTAGCCCAGACCAGGACCACCTGCTAAGATGCCAACTGGTAGAAACCAGCTGTCCTGGTCCCGGGAAATCAACATCCCCCACACCGTTTCCATGACTGGAGGCGATTCTTGTCTGAGGCTTCTCCGACTGACGCATAAGTATTAAAACCCTTCTGCAGAAAGGCAACCCCAGAGTCAAACGCCCTGATAAGAGGAGCTGTACTAGGCCAGACTGGTGACACGAGGAGAGGTGAGAGAGACCCCAAGTGAGGAGATTCTCCCAAGCCTGCCAAAAGTGCCTCTGGCCGATTCAGCCCCACTCCAGGCAGTGCCGCTCAGATACTGAAACCTGGAGTCTTGGATAAGAGAAGAGTGGAGAGGGGAAGTTCTTACCTTCTGGAAAACAGGAGGGCTAGGCAGAGGTGGGCCAAAGGCGGGCACATCTTCCCGTGCAGTGACTGAGACCTGAAACAGAGTCTTGGTGTGGGCCAGGAGGAAAGAGATCCAAGCCGAGGATGATAATGCGCCCCGAGCCCTGGCCCCAGGGACGCCCACTGCTCATGGCACATCTCCTCCCCTCCCCAGAACTCGAGCACAACGCTCCTGTGAGCCATCAGCAGCAGGGCCAAGTGGCTGTTGCTAGAAGTGGGGCCAGACTGCACAAAGCCATCCGCATGCTCTCGTCTGCATTCCTGGAGGCCGGCAGCAAGTTTGGCAAGATGACTGGACAGGACTGAGGAGTCGCCTGAGACCCGACTTCTATGCAGCACAAGTGCCCAGGAGGCCCTATCTCGTTACCCTGTCTGCCTGGGTAGTAATCCCATGGAGAAGGCAAATGAGAACTGCTGACCCTGTTTTACTGATGAGGAAACAGATGCCCAGAGACTGGAGCCATCTCCCCACAAGCACACAGCCGATCAGCCACACAGATGCCCAGAAAAGCCAGACCTCCTGACCCTGCTGTGGGATTCATTTCCCACAACGCTGACTCCCGAACCTGGCCATACATCAGAAGCACTTCAAGTGTTTACAGAATAAATACCGATGGCATGGGCTCCACCCAAACCTACTGAGTCACGAGCTCTGGGGTGGAGCCAGGAATCTGCAACTGCTACAAGCTCCTCGGAGCTTCTGGGCAGTTGGTGGACTAGTGTTCAGGAGCCCCAGCCCCACGCACAGGGGCAGACGGCCTAGGTGAGGACTGAACAGCGCGCTGGGGCCTGCGCTGGGAACTGTGGATGGGGGGACATCCAGGTGCACAGCACAGGGTGCCCTGGGCTCTGTGTGTGGTGCCCACTTTTGGCCAGCCCGGGCGGGCATGAACTACGGGAGGGAGAGCACCCAGGGGCTCTGCGTGGGGGGTTCCCAGGCTCAGGACAGGCCCCACACGTCCAGCTGCTCTCCCTGTGTGAGGTGCCCTGGCTTCACCTGTTCTCGGCCCACGAGGCCACAGGCCTCTCTGGAGACTCTGCCCTCTCCCTCTCCCAGACGACCACTGACGTGAGCCTGGCCCTGGCGCGCCACCAGCCTCCCTGGCCTGTGAAGTAGGGCAGATGTAGAGAGTCTGCCAGACCGGGCGAGCAGGCAGCTCGGAGCCAGGCCAAGGGAAGGCCCTGCCAGGGTCTGGAAGGAAACAGTGGGAGAGAGCTGGTCAGTACGGCTTTCTCTCCCCAAGCTCAAGGCTGTCTGCATGCCTGGAATTAGGAAATGATGTGTGTTCAGCGGACATGATTTCTGGCTGGTTCCAGCTGCCAAACAGTCCCCCACCACCACCCACTACACACAGGAATCTGGGCAGGGGTGGTGGGAAGGCACCTGGGAGGAGGCCAGAGGTCAGAAAAGCAGGGGACAGGATCCTTCCTGGTGACAGTCCCGCATCTTCTATCCCCACAGCATTCCCTCTCCTGACCCCTTTCCAACACAGTGCCTGCCTCTTTGCTGTTCCCTCCTGTTGAGGACAGGTAGGTTGCTGGGCCAAAAGCAGAAGTTGCCCGAACACAGCTCCATGTTCCGTTTTCTAAAGTCAGTGCGTGCCTCCCAGCAGGGGGCAGGGCAGGGCTGAGGAGAGGGGCTGGAGAGCAGGAGCCTTGGGGCCCGAGGACAAGGATACACCAGGTAGGTGGGGAGCCTCCAAGGGCTCCAAACCTGAGATGCCAGGGCCAAGTGCAGCCTGGCAGCCTTCGAGAACTGTGTCGGGGTGTTCAAGCACCAGATCAGCAGTGAGGGGAAGGGGTGTACCCAGACAGGACCCCTCTGCAGGACCTTCAGGGTCAGGGCCAGGGTGACCTCAGACGGCAAGAGGAGAGAGTATGAGTGACGTCTCAGCTGGAGCTCCCCAGGAACAAAATTCATGTCTGAGAAATAATGCAATGTGTCCTTTTATGTATCCCTGAGTCTGGGGGCCCAGTCCCCACCTGCTCCGACAGCGCAGGGATACAGACACAGGCAGGCCAGGACGGGGACTCCGGCTCCACCACTTCCGGGCTCTGTGGCCTCGGGCCTTAAGTAACTTAAGCTCTCAGCCTCAATTTCCTTCTTGCAAAATAGGGCTAACGAGAGACCCTGCCTGACCAGGGGCTTGGGAAGATTCAGGAAGACTGTGCTCCCAAGGGCCCAGCATGGTGCCTGGTACAGAGCAAGTACCCAGGGAGGGGTAACCTGCTACCTGGCACTTTTGGTTTGTTTTTACTTTCCCTGCTGACCTGCACCTAATAAAGGATACCTGAAATACTTCAAAGTTCCCCTAAGCCACTTCCTAATCCCTCTCTCTCTCTCAAACACACACACACACACACACACACACGCACACGCGCACGTGCGCACACGCCTCCCTTCCTCAGCACCCCCACCCCGGCCCCACTTCCCACTTCCCTTCCTGCAGTATGGCAGGGCTGGAAGGAACTCAGAGACTGTAGTTCAACTTCCTCATTTCACACAAATGGAAGCTGAGGTCTGGAGAGGGAAGGAACTGACCCAAGGTCACACAGCAGTCAGAGGCAGGGCCAGGACCAGAACCCCCCGCTCCTGAGCCTCTCGGTCTGGGGGCCCTTCCTGCACATTCCTACCCATGTCCTTCCCTTCCTTTCCTCTTCTTTCCTGTTTAGCCTCCTCAGAAGATGGCTCCCTGGGGATATCTCAGCCTCCTTTGCCATAGCCCCTAAGTCTGCAGAGGTCAGCGAAGGTCCCATTCCACCCTGGACTCTCTGAGGAATCTGACGCAGTCCTCCCCAGTCTTTTCATCACCTGGGGTGCTGCTGGGAGTGTGAATGGACAGAGCTTTGGGGAATCCCTTGGAAGGCTGGCCTCCCTCCCTGCGCTCTGCACCCCCGGCCCCCCACTCATAGGTCTTGCCTCTCCAGCCCAGATGTTTGCCCAGCAGGTGGACCACACGGTCCTGCAGCCTGGGACAGTTCAGTTCTTCCTGTGGGTCCTGCTTCTCTGCAATCGCCACCCTCTCTGAGGTCAGTGCTTTTCCCTGGACCATGGGCTGTGGCTGGGAAGACCTGGTAAGGACTTCCAGCATCAAAGCTGGAGGTGAGGTGATGCTGGTTTTGGATTGCTGTATTTTCCCACTCTACTAAGCTCTTGGGAAAGTGAAGAAGCCAGTTAGCTGCGTTCCATTTCCTAACGGGAGCTAAAAACAAATACTACGCATCCACGAACGGCCCCACTCCGCCAGCAGAGGCCCAGCAGACAAGCCACACATTCGCACACGACTGCCTGGCAGGGGCTGGGAGCCCTCCCACCACACAGCTTTACCTCCAGGACCCTCCTCAGGGGCTCTCTGCCTCTACCGGCTGTGAAAAGAGCCAGCTGGCTGTTTGAGTGAACTCCACCTCAGTGGCCCTCTCTCCCTCCTGGGGGCCGGTTCTGTATGTCGCATCCACATGCCCCACCCTTAGCTAGGCACACAGGAGGCACCGACTGAATATACTTGCTTCCATCAACAAATCAAGCAGCTGTTTGAAGTGAATGCCCATTCTGGTCTAGGATGGTGATCCCTCAAGGAAATGCCCAAACCATAGCTTTGCAGACTTTTCGGCTGAAAGTGTTCAGTGACGGAGGAGTAGGAACATGAACACGGGGATATGAAAGAATCTGCCTTCCTCGGAGGAGAGTCTGGGGTCTTATTTGTAGTCTCATAATTAGTTTTCAAGTGGATGTGAATTATGCACTTAAAATATGTGGGTTTCTACTGATGTAACAATTACACGACATCATTTTCTTTTCCAAAAATCTTCAAGCAAAGTTGATACTTCACGAAGATGGCCTTGAAGCCCTCGGGATTCGTGAGCCCCTGGAACAGCACTGGCCCAAGTTACGACACAGTTATTACATTTTCAGGTCTCCCAATTTCCCCTTAGCAATGAAACACTCATTTCCCTGTTAGAACAGTGGTTCCTAACACTGTGAGTACCAGGGAGCCCTGTGAGAATTTGAGCTTTGGTCTCCCTCCCCCTAAAACGTAAAGCAGCACATAAACTCAACATTTTGTGCATAAACAACACGTTGCATATATCCACAAGGGGTTCAAAGACTAACATCCACATTAAAGACCCTGCCTTAGTCTATCTCCCTTGGATCCCACACCCCCAACACCACTGAGACAGAGAGAAACTGTTGTCCAAGAGGTCAGAACTGCTTCTCATGGAGAAGAGAAGGGCAGAGTTCATGGGACAGCCACCAGGAACGGGCAAGATGAGGGCTGCTGGGGCTTACCTGCAGTAGGGAGGACACTAAGCCATTCTGGAAAACCACTTACTGATCTGGAGGCTTAGAACTCAGGGGCTTGCAACCCCACCTCCCTGGGAGTCTTCAAATTAAGATCGATCATTTCTTCTAGAACAGCTAAACCAGAAGGACCCACCCCGTGTCCAGGGTCTACCAGGCCCCCTGCTCTCCACCATTCTCACCATAAACATTTCCCCGTTTACTTTCTTTCCCTTTGTTTGTTAGCACCCTTCTTCCTCTCATTTTCCTGACAGTTCCCCCACCCCCAACCTTCTCTTTTTTTCCTCTTCTCTGGCTCTGCCTTAGTCCAGCCAATGGCATCACCAGATTCCAAACAGAGGCACCAGGGGCTTTTCAACCCCTGAGTAAGATGCTGTTGAACCCAGAGGCAGCATTCAGAAGGTGCCTTCCACCAAGAGTCCAGCCCCCATATCCCAGAAACCTGGGGTTTCTAGAAAATCGATCACAGCAGTGCTAGGAGTATCATTCTGGAAAATGGCCTGAGGAGCTGTGGAGAACTAGTGGTCCTTGACACTACTAAATCCCAAAGGTGTGGTGAAGTGCTTAGACCCCCCAACTCCTCCAATGAGCCATTCTCCTCACCTTGTAGGATGGGGTCTCCGTGCCTGGGTTCTCGGCCTGTACAACGACGTAGGCGTGTAAGAAGTTGGAGGCAATCATATCTGGGACAAACGGTGTGTTTTCTTCTTGGAAGATGATGGCCACAATGTCATTCCCAATATGTCTCTTTCTCTGGAGCTAAACAAAAAGTGGTCCATTGTTACAAGCCAGCTAGAAACATCCTGAAAACAGACTAGATCTATATAGGAAATTCCTCATTATTCTATCTTTATACAGAAACGCTGAAACTCTGAGACAGAGCTCTCCAGGGGAGCTCCTCCCCCCCCCAATCTTCAGAAGCCACCAAAAAGAAAAACTGGGGAAGACGCTTAAGACGTTTGGTAGAGGCTCACGGGCACGTTACTGACCTGTGCAACATGCAGAGCCCTGACGCAGGACTCAGGAAGAAGAGTTAAAAGGTGAGGAATGGGTTTTGCCCTGGTAAAGCCTGTAATGGATCTGGAAGAGACACAAGTGTTCTCACACTGAGAACAGTAACAAAGGCACCAGCCAGCACGTGCTACAGCAGCTGCCACACACAAAGCGTCTGGCACTCTGGGGGCAGAGAGGAGGGCAAAATCAGAGGCCTGCTGCTAACCTGAGAAGGCTTCCTGGAAGAGGAGACTGGGGGGGGAGCAGTGCTTGATGGAAATGTGGATGAGCAGGGATGAGTGGGCAGGTCATTCCACACCAGAGGGAAGGAGAGCCACACTTAGAGAAAGAGGGCAACCCAGGGGCGCCTGGGTGGCTCAGTCATTAAGCATCTGCCTTCAGCTCAGGGCGTGACCCCAGCGTTCTGGGATCGAGCCCCGCACTGGGCTCCCTGCTCCACTGGGAGCCTGCTTCTCCCTCTCCCACTCCCCCTGCTTGTGTTCCCTCTCTCGCTGGCTGTCTCTCTCTCTCTGTCAAATAAATAAATAAAATCTTATAAAAAAAAAAAAAAAGAAAGAGAGAAAGGAAGGAAAGAAGGAAAGAAAAGAAAAGAAGGAAAGAAGGAAAGAAAAGAAAAGAAAGAAAAAAGAAAAGAAAAGAAAGAAAAGAAAAGAAAAGAAAAGAAAAGAAAAGAAAAGAAAAGAAAAGAAAAAAAAGAAGGCAACCTGGCTTGGCAGAGGTCACGGGAGAGAAATCCAAGCCTGACTCAGTGTCTCAAACTGGGCCAGGTATTTTCACAGGTGCTCTCAATCACCGAGCACCTACTACTGTGGTCAGGAACCATGCTGTACTGTTCACATGCATGTCTTCAAATACTGGGGCCATGGAGTCCTGGCTAGGTGCTTACCTACGAGTTTGTTCCTTGATTAAGCACCTAAGGCATGCAGGCCCTACGTTTCACATTGAGTCTTATTTACGGATCACTGCTATAGACCAAGCCCCATGCTGGGCACTTTTACACAAACTGTCTCACTTATCCCACCCACCTCCTCCCATTTCTTGGGAGCAGAAAATTAGTATTTATTCAGTCCTTGCAGAGAACCACGCTCTGTGTACTTCCCACTGAATATGGGGGAGACTGAAAGAGAGCCCCAGGCTGGGGTAGGAGGCGAGGAGGCCATGAGGGAACAGAGACAAAGGTGAAACGTGGAGAGAAAACCTACTTCGGATTCAAAAGGAATCCTGCTCCCATTCATTTCTGGAACACTCAGTGGTTATTTTAGAGCCAAATCACAGTCTCATTTGCCAATTTCCTTTTTCCCTAAGAAGCCAGGCACTATGTTTACAGTATTACATCTGTGTTCTCTCCTCAGTTCCCTGCTCAAAGAGGAATGGGTCAGAGTGTGGGGAAGAGCCTACCTTCCTTTCTGAGTTTCCCAGAGACTGAAAAGGCACAAAGAGTGGGAGGGGGCAGATGGTGCAGCAGCCAGGCCTCAGCTGCTGGTTTCAGGGCTCACCGAGAAAAGAGCCGGGCCGCCCTGGGTACACGCCACTCTCAGAAGCATTAAATGAGAGAGAGGGCAGGAAAATGCTGGACGCAGAGGTCTCATCCAGGTTCCCTGGTTGAGGTGAAGGCTGAACTCCTGCCCAAGAACAGGTGCGGCGAGAGATGAGGCCATGAGACTAGAAAGGCTGAGAGATGGGGGGGTGTCTCAGGCAATGACCACCGTCGGTGGGGGGGGGGTCCTGCCACCCATCACTGGGGCAGGAAGGACGCCTGCCACAAACCAGGCACCGTACTGAGCCCTACCTTAAGAACCTTCTATGATGCCCACAACGAGCCTCTGACTTAGGTGGTACAGCTGAAGAACACGAGGCCACAAGGTTAACCAGCTTGCCCGGAGTCACATAACCCCGAGTGGCAGAGCTGGCATCAAGCTGCTACTTGCAGACGCCATCGTGTCCTCCCCACCACCACCCTCCATGAGCAGGGCACTTGGACTCTGCTCTCAGCTCTGCCCCTGATCAACTGGGACACAGGCTTTTAACCGCGCTGAGCTGCAGGGTCCCCACCGGTCGGAGCGGAACCACCAGGAGCCCTGTCCTGCCTCCCACACAAGGTGCTGACGTGCAGCCTGGGTGAGACAGCGCAGTGGAACAGACTGGCCTCTGGATTATGAAAATGGGGAGGGGGCCCCAGCCCCTCAAGTACCCAAGACCAGAAGCAGGCTTGCACCTCACACGCCCCATGCTCCCAATGCCGTCCCGAACCAGGTTACCTGCTGGGCGTCTCCTTCGGTAAACGGCAGCTTTGTGGAGACGTGAAACATGATCTCCCTGTCCCGGAATATCGTGTACACGGATTCCACCCCCGTCTGTCCATGGGTCACATCCAGGCCTCCTCGGAAACTGTCAGTGAAACAGGGCACGAGCAGGGAGGGAGAGAGTGTGAGGAGAAGTCGGCTATGAGGACACGGGGGCAGGAGAAGGAATGAGAAGACACAGAGAGAACGATGTGCACAGTGCAGGTGGGTCTGTGCTCCGGAGTTCCCCCGTAGCTCTGTTATTTAAAAGACAAAGGCAGAACATCCACGCGGTCAATGGGAAAGGAGATCACCCATCCGCAATCCCAGTACAAATGCCATCCCTGGTGCCAGTGGCCCCCACGGCTGGGGCCATCAAGGGCAAGCAGCCATCCTGTGGGGAGCATCGAGAGTCAGCCTGAAGAGGTGACCGATGCTGGATTTCCACCGAGCCAGTCCCTCATGTGCAGACCCAGCCACAGCAGCACCCAACTTAGCGGCGTCCAAGGAGCCCCTCTCCGGTTAGCCCCTCAGAGGCAGGGAAGAAAAGCACTAAGACACTGGGTGGGCTTCCAGGAGCCACCCCTCTTCCTCTATAGACATGTGGCTCCCGGCCATGGGTCACATTCTTCAGCAAGGGGAGGAGGATGCAGGTTCCTTGAAGAAAATGAAATAAGGCAGACCCTGGTTGTCAGTCCCCACAAGCACTGTAACACAGGCCAGGAAATGTGCTCAGCCCGGCATGGCGGAAGCTCTCCAGGCCAGGAGTCAGGCGCCCCAGGTGCTGCCGCACTTCTGTCACGACGTCAGCACATGACCTCGGGCACATCACTAAATCTGTCTTAATCGGCCTCAGTTTCCTTCCTCTACATGATACAGGGCTAGAAGTCCATGATCTCTGGGTTCCTCCTGGTTTTAATGGCCTCTATTTTATCTATTCTAAGGCACAGCTTTTCTCATAGTTTAACATCTCGGAAGTCAGGATGTATCTTACAACGATGGCAACTCCGAGTGGATGGAAGGTGGCATGAACAAGACCCTAAGGACTCCCCATGCTGACTCCACGTGCGGCTTAGCTGCCTCAAGTGCAAGACCCACCTGAACCCCTTAACAACCTGGTGGCCTCGGCACTACCTTCACCTCCCTTTTACAGATGAGGAAACTGAGGCTTTCGGGGGTTAAGTCGCTTGTTCAAAGACACAGAGCCAGGAAGTGGTGGAGGTGGGACTTTGACCCATGTGTGATTGACTCCAGATGGCAGGGATGACCTTGGAGGGGGAGGAAGACAGAGGAAGAGAGGGGAAGAAGGGGAGAAGAGAAGGGAGTGGAGGAAGGAAGTAATTACTGAACACCTACTACACGCCAGGCCCAGAGCTGGGCACGTTCGCACATGATAGGGGATTCTGTCAATTCGGCTGCTGAGGCGGGGGATGCTTGGAGCTCAGCTGTGTGCCAGCCACGAAGCACGGAACAGGCTGGCCAGGCCTGAAGGCCCTGCTCAAATGTTGCCTTTGTCAAGGGAAATCGAGGGCCAGAGTTCTCTAAGCAACAGTCCCAATATCCTTTCTCTCCACTTAGAGAACCAGAGACTACTGCATTACTATATTTCCACCAGCTCTTCATTATCCATTCTTTTTGTGTATTATCTGAAATGGTCCACTTCCCCCAAAACTGCACAGGGCCCTCTTTCCTGAAGGCCTGGCAGGTGAGTGACAGAGACGGTAGATTCATTTCACTCTTGGTCTGAGCAGTTTCATCATGCATCCCAAGGCCAATATCAGCGCCATTCAGATAATGTGCCATTCTGGATTGTCCCCCACGTCACCCGTCTCCTTAGGAATGCAGGTGAATGTTGACCACTTGCTAGAAAATGATCCCCATGTTTCTTGTGTGTGCTTTTACCTCTCACATACCCCTGAGACTCAGCTGTTGCCCCTGTCCCTTACTCTAGGCTTTCATCAGTAGGGCCAGAGCCATCCCTTGGCTGAAACTCACCCTTTGAAATCCTGCAGTGTGATCGTGTCACCCAAAAGGTCCAAGAATTCCTTGAAAGCTGGGCTCTCCTCATTGTTCCCAAACAGTTCCTCCTCCAGGGTCTGAAAGAGAAACAGAATCAGGGGTAAGAGTCAGAAAATCCTTCTTGATACCAAGGGAAGGAACGTGGCTGTCCAGCTACCTGGTCCTTTCCTTCCTTTCTCCCCACCCCCCAACACATTTGCCAACCACTGACTCTGCTTGACTGGAGGAAGGACAAACAGAAGCTCACTCAGCAGAGCCGGAACTTCGGGGCTGGTGAATGACAACTTGCTATCTCAACAAAGGCTGCTGGTCAGTACAAAAGGCAAGGCCGTAGCAAAGAGTTCTTAGATTTGATACCAAAAACCATTCCATAAATGAAAAATTAATAGTTGGACTCTGACAAAGGACTAGTATCTAGAATACATGAAGAACTCTCAAAACTCAGTAGTAATCAAAGTTATAATGAGATATCACTTCACACCCCCTCGGTGTTTATAATCAAAAAGAAAGACAAGAACTGATGGTGAGGGGGCACCTGGGTGGCTCAGTCAGTTGAGTGGAGGACTCCTGATTTCAACTCAGGTTATGGTCCTGGGATCAAGCCCCGTGTCAGGCTCCAAGCTCAGGGGGGAGCCTGCTTGAGGATTTTTCTCCCTCCCCCTCCCCCAGCTTGCTCTCTCTCTCTCTCAAAAAAAAAAAAAAATACATCTTTGAAAAAAAAAAAGAACTGATGGTGAGGATACAGAAAAGTCAGAAGGCTCATACACTGCTGGTGGGAATGTAAAACGGTGCTGTCTCTTTGGAAAACAGTCTGGCAGTTCTTCAAAAGGCTAAGCATAGAGCTACCATATGGCCCAGCAATTCTACTCCTAAGAATATATCCAAGAAAAATGAAAATGTAAGTCCACACAAAAACTTGCACATGAATGTTAAAAGCAGCATTATTCATAACAGCCTAAAAGTGGAAACAACCATAATGTCTATCAAATGACAAATGGATAAACGAAATGTGGTATGTCCATACAATATATAATTCTGCCATCAAAGGAATGCAGGACTGACTCATAGTACAATATAGATGAACCTTGAAAACATGTTAAGCAAATGAAATCAGACATAAAAGACCACATATTATGATTATTGCACTTACATAAAGTATCCAGAACACCCAAATCCCTACAGAGAGTAGACTTGTGATGACGGGAGCTGGAGAATGGTGATGGAGTGACTGCTAAGAGGTATGGGGTTTTCTTGGGGGTTGATGAAAATTTTCTGGAGTTAGATAGTGGTGATGGTTTCACAACTCTGGGAATATACTCCAAACCACTGAATCATACACTTTTTTGAGATCTAATTCGCAAATCATTGTGAATCATATTAAATGTGAGTTACACCTCAATAAAGCTGTTATAAAAGTTTTTGAACAGTAAAAAAAAAAAATCCAATTAGAAAATGGTCAGAAGAGGGGCACCTGGCTGGCTGAGTAGGTGGAGCGTGCAACTCTTAACGTCAGGGTTGTGAGTTCAAGCCCCACGTTCAGTGTAGAGATTACTTAAAAATAAAATCTTATAAAGAAAGAAAAAGAAATGGTTAAAAGACATGAGCAGTCATTTCACCCAAAGAGATATATACAGATGGCAAATAAGCACGTGAAAAGATGCTCCACACCATTAGCCGCCATTAGAGAAATACAAACTGAAACCATAATGAGACATCACTACACATCTATCAGAATAGCTAAAATTAAAAAATAGTAACAATACCAAATGCTGGTGAGGATGTAGAAGAAATGGATCACGCATACATTGCTGGTAGGAATGCAAAACGGAACAACCACTCTAGAAAACAGTTCAGCAGCTTCTTACAAAACTCAACATGTAATAAACCCACATATGCTCCTCGGCATTTACCCCAGAGACAAGAAAACTTATGTTCACCCCAAAACCTATATACATATTCATAGCAGCTTTATTCATAATAGCCCCAAACTGGAAACCACCCAGCTATCCCTCCAAGGGTGACTAGTTAAACAGACCATAGTATATGTATACCATGGAATACTACACGGCCATGAAAAAGAAATGAGCCCTACTGATACACTTAAGAACGTGGATGAATCTCCCTGAATGGGAAAAAGAGCCAATATGCAAAAGTTATATAGTGTATGATTCCATTTATGTATCATTTTTGAAATGACAGACTTTTAGAAAGTGGAGAAAACATTAGTGGTCACCAGGGCTCAGGGACTGGAGGAGGGAAGGGATGATGGAGGCAAGAGGGAGGTGGGCATGTTTATGAAAGGGGCACACAAGGGATCCTTGTGTGGGTGGACTTCTGTATCTTGACTATGAAGCCTACACATATAATAAAACTATATATAACAAAATGCACACAAACACAACACACACACACCCAATGATCACGTGCAAAACCGGGGAAGTCTGAATAAGATCTGAGGATTATATCAGTGTCAATATCCTGGCTGTAATTTTGCACTGCAGTTTTACAAGACATTACCTTTGGAGGAAAGTGGACAAAGGGTACACCAGAGCTCTCTGTATTATTTCCTATAAATGCATGCCAATCTACAAATATCCAGAAATTAAAAGTTTAATAACTAAAAAAAGGTGGAAAGCAAAGCTCAAAACAGTAGTAGGCTCTGCACTTGTGACAGGCTTCAAACAGGGTGTGGCCCTGCCTGATAAGCAGGCTCTGCCCACTGTGGCAGGATCGGCAAACAGCCGATGGCTCTGCAAACATCCACAGACGGCAATTAACAGCTGCAGATGACACAGGAAAGTCCAGTGTCCAGTTCAAGGAGAAAGTCTCTAATAGGTGACTCTTTAATATCTCCTTAACACCTGCTTTATTGCCTTCAACAGGCAACAGAATCTGGCCAGATTTCAATAACTTTACTCATTTTTATAGTATTTGTTTTTAGAATTACCTTTATTTCATGCAAGGGATACTGATTTTCTAATTAGAGTAGTGATATAAAATTTCCTTTAAACAATGGACTTAAGGTGGAAAAAGAACTTTTTTTTTTTTTTAAGATTATTTATTTATTTATTTGACAGGGAGAGAGACAGCCAGTGAGAGAGGGAACACAAGCAGGGGGAGTGGGAGGGGAAGAAGCAGGCTCCCGGCGGAGGAGCCTGATGCGGGACTTGATCCGAGAACGCCGGGATCACGCCCTGGGCCGAAGGCAGACGCTTAACAACTGAGCCACCCAGGCGCCCCAAAAAAGAACTTTTTAAGGAAAACGTTAGGTAGTTAATAGTATAGGTGTGATAAAAAGTGTAACGGAGGCAAATGGTAGAAAATATGATCTTGGATTCATCTGTGAATGTCTGAAGTTTGGGAAACACAGCCCTCTAGCAGTGGTCAGCAAACTATGGCCTAAGGGCCACACCCAGCCTGCTGCTTTATAAATAAAGTTTTATTAGAACACAGCCAGGACAGTTCATTTAGTTTTGTCTACAGCTGCTTTTGCACCACAAAGGCAGGGTTGGGTAGTTGCAACAGAGACAGTACAGCTCATGAAATCTAAAGTATTAACTCCCCGCCGTTCACGGAAAGTGTGCTGATCCCTGATGTATCTGTACAATGCCACAAAGGCATCCCAACTCTGACCCAGCATGCTGTTTACCCCAGGCCATGAGCCCAGAGTGTGGGAGAACAGCTGCTTCCAGTGACAGACATCTCCTGGGGAAGCAGTCCGAATTCTTCACTGCAGCGTGCAGCTTTCTCCAGGATTTACACACAGCCTGGTACTAGCATTGTCTTTATTTTTACACCGGCCATGAGTTTGACCATGCAACTCAGGGAGGGGGTCTCAGTCACCACTGTGCCTGACAAACAGGAGAATTAGATGGGACTTTTTATATCCTAAGAACAGCATAGAACTTTCATGTAACAAATGTTCGTATTAACTGCCCCACGGATATAAGTTTGCAAAACAATAACTTTTTAAAAAGTTTTTTAAAAAAGACTTTGATCTCCCTATGCACCTCCACCGTGGTTCAGCAGCATCAGGTAAATGAACAACACACAGACTCCTCTCAGAGGTGGATGGTTAATGTTCAGTAATTATAATATTGCTGGAACAGTGGATTGTAATCACCTTATGAGATCCACTATGGTAAATTTCACAAGCAAAAACTTTAATTAGGGGGGTTATGTTAGCAGAGCTGTACAAAATAAATATGCAATATGTAAAAATAATTAGAGCAGCTACCTGAATAATCTCCCTTCAATTATAAGATTCATCTGTGTTGGCCTCTCAGCTCCTAAACTCTTCACTTAATTAGAATGTTTTTAAGCAAACACATGTCTCGTGTGGTCTAATATCTTCAGACAAGGAAGTCAGCTATCAGCTAGCCAAGAAACACACCATCACGCAAAAAAAAAAAAAAAAAACAAAAAACCAGATAATATTGAAAGATACTATCAACCAACCTACTATAAGACCATCAAAACTTTTATTCGTTAATTTACACAACAAAAAGTTATTGAGTGTATTTCCATAAAATCACCCCACTAGGCTCTTGGATGATACCAAGATGAAACTGGTGTGGAACCTTCTAGGTGAGGAAACATGGGTGTGTCCAGCAGACCACTTCTCAGGATGTTAATACGTGTCCATGGTAGGCAAGATGGGAAGTTTGTGGTCAAATAAGTATGGGAAACACTGAGTTCAACAAAGTTATGTGAGCTCTTTACCTTGGGGCCTCTCAGAGCCTTTAAAATGTCCCACACAACCGCCCCCACCCCCACGAGTCAATTGTTCACAGAGTACCCACCGACTAGCGTCTCACGGAGCACACTTTGAGAAACACTATTCTGACCAACTAACCGCAAAGCAGCATAGAAGTGCTACAAGAGACAGAGGAAGGCGAGCAGTAGTGTACCGGTAAATTTTCACAACCAGCTTTCCAAAGAGGGAAAACAGAAGCCCTGGTCTGCACATTTCCATGGTGTAAATACTTCCGCCATGGCCAATTTCAAGCAACCAGCAGGACATGGTGGAACGCAGAGCTAGGAAGAGATGCACGCGATGTTCCAGCAATCTAAGGAAGTTCGGGGAGAACAAGCTAATTCCTAGCAGGGAGAAGGGCTGCGAGGAGAAAGCAGCTCATGCTAATTCCTTCCCTCGACCCAGTCTGACTCTTCTGTGACAGCAGCCCATAGCGCGGTACAAGCTGAGGTAGCAGGAGGAGTCAGAAGATGCTGTGTGGAAACCGACATTGTTGTTTATTTTTATTTTTTTTTAAAGATTTTATTTATTTATTTGACAGAGATAGAGACAGCCAGCGAGAGAGGGAACACAAGCAGGGGGAGTGGGAGAGGAAGAAGCAGGCTCCCAGTGGAGGAGCCTGATGCGGGGCTCGATCCCAGAACGCTGGGATCACGCCCTGAGCCGAAGGCAGACGCTTAACCGCTGCACCACCCAGGCGCCCCCCCCCCCGACATTGTTGTTTAAAGGATGTGCGGGCCTTCTAGTGAGCAGTAGCCCACCGTGAAGATACTGTCACCTCCAGCCTCATTCACTCTGAAATGCGACTGTTGTGTTCAGCATGTGTAAGAACCTTGCACAGGGCTCCTGTGCGTGGCGGAGGCGAAGAGGGAGTCCCCAGAGAGAAACCCCAGGGTACCGTGACCGGTATGGATTCGTGATGCTTACCTGCCTGGCTTTTTGATAAATGACCCCAAACTTGAATGTGTTGTTGACATCGTGCTCATCATAGGACACAATCATCTGGGAGGCCTGGAAAAATGTAGAGAGAAAGAAATCAGACTGTTCATTAACTTAGAGACAAGTGAGTAAGCAAACGGGAGGGAAAGCGCCCATGCTGGTGAAGAAGAATACGCCCCCTGCTGTGAGACATCCACGCAGATGCAGGGAGGCAAAGGCTGAAGCCAGAGGTCTTGGCCAGTTCTCAGACCCCAGCGCCCCCGTGGCGGCCACAGCTCTGCAACCCCATTACATTCCCATCCAGATGTGCCAGCGAAGGCCTGGGCAGGACTCAAGGAACGGAGGTCCAGCAGGACTCAGGGAGCGGAATCACCCAGTGTTTTACCTGTGGTGTAAAAAGTGAAGGACCCTGAAACTGGTCAGCGCGGAGGACGCTGCCTCTAGTTACCTCTGCCGTATGATTTTGAGCAAGGCACTGCTCATGACCAGACTTCAATCCCCCTTTATCCATAAAGTGAGAGGCCTCTAAGGAGGGACATACAAAATGCAAAGGTGGGGGAGAACCCTAACCACTGGTTCCCTTTAGTTTTCTATTGTGCCTCAGTGTTGGTGTCCAGGGCTCAGAAACACTAAACTCTGTATCTTGAATCCACTGCTTTTGCCTGGACAGCTTCGAGTGAGCCACTTTACTTCTCTGGGCCTCAGTTTTCTCAACCGTAAATGGAGATGAGTGGTTGTGAAGATTCAGGAAGACCAGGCACATAAAGTGCTGAGCACAGAGCAGCTATCGCCATCATCATCCTCAACATCGATGTCACCCTCCAGAAACATCAGAGCTGAACCAGCATGTTCGGAAAGAGGAGACGCGGCTGTTATTGGGACGGTGTCTTCAGTAAAAAGGAGGGATCTGACCATGTGCTACACAGAAGAACAAACAAGGCAGGACTGGTTGGTTGGAATACGAGACCCAAGTGAGGCTTTCAGCTGCCCAAGGAAATGGGCACTTCTCCGCTCCCCTGGGAAGAGCACTGCTGCCCAGCTCGAGGGAGACCCCTGCCCACACGGAATGGTCAAGGGTGCAGAGCAGCTGTCCTGCCAGGGAAGAGGCATCCAGCCATGGAGACGCCCAAAGAATGTTCTAAACTCAGTGAATTTTAAACACACACACACACATGCACACGCACACACACCCCTCAGCCAGATTAACACCCCAGCCGGACTAAGGAATCCTTCAAATACAGAAAACATGAAAATACAGCTGCTCTTTCATTATTACCAGAACTGGAGGCTTTCCAAGTCACAGAACTGTGCAGAGGAGAGTCACCGGCTTCTCTCAGTGGACAGGATTTCATGACAAAAACTGCCAAACTTGCAGTTAAGTAAGGCCTTTATGACGGGGGTTTAATGTTTGGTTAAACCTCACTAATTCAGGGGCGCCTGGGTGGCACAGCGGTTAAGCGTCTGCCTTCGGCTCAGGGCGTGATCCCAGCGTTATGGGATCGAGCCCCCCATCAGGCTCTTCCGCACTGAGCCTGTTTCTTCCTCTCCCACTCCCCTACTTGTGTTCCCTCTCTCGCTGGCTGTCTCTATCTCTGTCAAATAAATAAATAAATAAATCTTTAAAAAAAAAAAAAAAAACCTCACTAATTCAGCTTTAATTATAAAGGGAAGGGTGGTCTGAATGAAAGAAAATGTTCCATGGTGGGCAGCTTATCACTGGTGACTGCCTACAGCTGTCAGGGGGTGTCTGAGGGAGGGGCTCTGGCACATTCCCCGTGCAGGAGAGGACCCTGCCATCAGCTCAGCCATGGCACAGGGATGAACGGTGTCAAGCACAATCGTGAACATTCAAGCCACTTGTTCTGGGGGTGCTGGACGTCTCGGCCAGGACAGGCCTCTTCCCCACAAAACATTTCACCTCGATGTGCCTCGCTACCGGAAATGGGGCGCAGGGAACGGACTGAGCAGCCCTGGCAAGCCTCAGCTGCCACAGTGCTGGCGGGCAGGGCGAGCGCCGGAGCACAGCTCTGCTTCTCTGCTTCTGCCCCCGGCTCGCCAGGCCCTGCAGGCTCATGAAGATGGGCTCTCTTCCTGTGGCCAATTTAAAGCAATTCACTGTCCATGAGTGATTTAAGTCCTGTCATGCCATAATTGTTCCTGAGTGGGCTTGTTGGTTTGTTTTGTTATTATTGCTCTCTGCCCACCCGCACTCCCACAACACAACTGGGGTCAAGTCCAGGCCAATCCTAAGGAAACCAATAACAGAGAACCAGCCCCTTTATTAACTAGGGCTGCACAGCGGCTTGTAAGGCCTCAGAGCTGCAGTAACACTGGCAATGGGGAGACGCGATCTGGCCTTTTATTTCTTTTTTTTTTTTTTTCCTTAAAGATTCCATTTATTTATTCGACAGAGATAGAGACAGCCAGCGAGAGAGGGAACACAAGCAGGGGGAGTGGGAGAGGAAGAAGCAGGCTCACAGCAGAGGAGCCCGACGTGGGGCTCGATCCCATAACGCCGGGATCACGCCCTGAGCCGAAGGCAGACGCTTAACCGCTGTGCCACCCAGGCGCCCCTGGCCTTTTATTTCTTAGTGGGGTTCTGCCCCCCTCACACCTCCATGATGGCAGACCAGATCTGCACTAACCCTCCAGCTACAGGTAGAATCACTCCCCGCCCCAGACGGGCCTCAAGGAAGCACAACCAGAGTAAGGGGGAGAGGTCACAACATTGCAACCCTCGGCCACCTCCACAACAGATGGGGACCAATTCAGGTGGGTCTCTCCCCAGGCATGGCCAAGGACAGGTTCCCAGTGGACACGTTTGCAAAGGGGCGAGCAGGGAGAGGGGGAGACATGGAGGTTTGTCAGACACCCCACACAACCCCACCAAGATGCACAGAACATCCCGCAGAGCTGCAGGTATGCAAATCCGTGCTAAGCTACAGAGCCCTGCAAGGGGAGGAGGAGAAGGTCCTTACCTTGGGGTACAGGACAGGGTTGAATTTCAGCCCCACAGCATCATCACAGAAAGCCTAAGCAGGAAGAAAGAGACACACCGTTCAGGGGCCACTTCCACTGAAAATATCTGGGCTCCTCTGCCTACCAGGAGAAAGAGCACAAGAGGGCAGTACCTGCAGGGTCAGAAGGCCTAGGGCTGAACCCTAGGTCTGCTGCTCACTAAGGAGCGGCCAGGAAAGCCAACTCACCTTCCCGGGGTTTCCTGATAAAGTGAGGCCACGGAAGGCATTTGGTACAATTCTGCTTGGCATTCCCACTCGCAAAATGTGGGTCCAACCCAAATGAGCATCCTTCTCACCCCACTTTGCTGACTCAGTTCTCAAATTCCCAGTATCCCAGAGCAGAGACATGGGTCCCTCCACCAGCAGATGGACAGCGCCTTGCTCAAGGGGGGCCTCTGTCTCGACCAACAGCCTGGCCATCCTCTGGCCCAGCTCTCCTCTGCTATGAAGTCCCCCTGGGCCACCCCACCCCTTCCACCTCTCAAATCCTATGCACTCTCCATAACCAGCCCTGTCTTTCCATTTCTCTGGTCCCCTGAACCAGCTGTGAACTCGGGGGCAGAGACCATGAGCAGCCTCAGCTGTGAGGATGAGATGGGAGGTTGTAGGGAAGATGAGGGCATCTCCCATAGCCCTCCTCCACCCCATCTACGCAGTCAAGGGCCAAAGAGTATGGTGGCCTTCCACCCGTCCAAGGGCAGGACAAGGCTGCACCCCCACCCCAGCCCTGGGCTAAAAGAGGAAGCCAGCTTCTCACAGGGGTTGGTTGTTACCTTTGCAATCTGAGGGACGCTGGGCAACTTGCTGAGTCCAGCCAAGGGGATCCGCTCATGCACTGTCTTCACTTTGGACCTGCACGTGTGAATCAGGGTGAGAAAAGGGTGTCCACGAGAAAGGGAATCCGTTAGCAAAGGGGCTGAGATCACGCCAGACCACAAGACACACTCGCTTCGTGTCTCCCTGGGTCAGATCTGCCGCATTTCACCCAACCTGGGAGCTGGGCGCCACCCTCGAATGGTGGGAAACGGCGTCTTGTCATTACCCAGAGGAGGACGATACGTAAGAAGCTGCCTGGTAGAGCCTCTGCAACGGAGGTACGGCACGTGCGCAGACTCACCTTCCAGCTCACCGTGAATTTTTGGGTTGTTGTGGGGATTTTTTGTGTTCTCCCAAAGAACTGGGCACAGCTTCTGGACAGATGTGTGTTCTCACATGCAATTAAGTCTTTATGAAAAGAAAATCTAATACTTGAAAATCTGGATTTAGTCAAAATATAAATGGGATGAAAGTTGCTTTACAAAGGGATTCACCGTAAGACTCTAAATTTAGCCTGTTCCCCTGATTCATTTAGCACATTATGAAAGTGTTGAATTTTACTGAATGCTTTTCTGCATCTGCTGAGATAGTCATAGAGTTTTTAATCTGTTAACCTGGTAGATTACATTTCTGTTGAGCCATCTTTTCATTCCATGGGTAAAACTCACTTGCTTATGATGTATTATTTTTTCATATCCTGACTTTGTTAATATTTTATTGAGAATTTCACATCAATAGCAACACTGGCTTTTTTTTTTCCTTGTACTTCCCTTGTCAGGTTTTGATATCAAGGTGTTATCCCAGCCTCATAAAATTGCTGAGGAGTTTCTGAATCTTTGAATTAGTTTGCATACACAACAGGGAATAGATGTTACTTAAAGGTTTCCTAAAACTCATCTGTGAAATCTCTGGGCTTGCTGTTTTTTTTGTTGGGGGAGGGAGGATACCTCTGGCTACCAATTCAGTTTATTTAACAGTGAATATTTAGATTTTCTACTCCTTATTGAGTAAATTTCAGTAACTTATGTTTTTCTATATAATTATCCAATAGTGCATTGACATAGAGTGGGTTTTGGTATTCTCTTAGGACTTAATCTGTACTTATAATCACACCCCTCCCTTCACTGTCATAATATGATCTGTCTAACATGATCTGTTTGAATCTTTTCTCTGTTTTCCATAATCGGTCCTTGATGGGGGGTGTACCTATTTTAGTAATCTTTCATAAGAGACAACTTCTGCTTTTGTCATCTCCATTCCTTTACTGTTGCTGTATATTAACAATACTAGAATTAAAACACACTTAATTTTTAAAAAGAATGGCAAAGAAGGGGGAAAAAAGAATATAGCTGTATTTTTAGTCCAATGTGATAGTCTGGTATACTCATAATGGTAACTTAATCTATTTATATTTATTGTGATTTCTAATGTGGATTTCTATTATTTTCTGTTTTCTATTACTCTGCACTTTTCCTTTTTAAAATTCCTTTCCTGCCCTCAGTTTAATAATAAAAAAAAAAATTCTCTTTTTCCCTCTGCTAGTTTGAGCTATATTTATGTCTATAGCTTCCAATACACATATTTATACCTTTTTCCAACAAACTCTAAACTTACTTGCTGTGTCTCTGCTGAGGGAAGAGGAAACAGTAGCTTAGTAAACTCTTCCCTCCCCATTGTCCTTCCTACTTCTGTTTAGTTCAAGCCTCTTTATTTATTTTTATTTAAATTCAATTAATTAACATATAATGTATTATTGGTTTCTGAGGTAGAGGGGAGTGATTCATCAGTCTTATATAATACCCCAGTGCTCATTACATCATGTGCCCTCCTTAATGCCCATCACCCACCCAGTTACCCCATCCCCCCACCCCCCTCCCCTCCAGCAACCCTCAGTTGGTCCTATGATAAAAAGTTTCTTATGGTTTGTCTCCCTCTCTGATTTCATCTTGTTTTATTTTTCCTTCCCTTCCCCTAAGATCCTCTCTTTTGTTTCTTAAATTCCACATATGAGTGAGATCATATGACTATTGTCTTTCTCTGATTGACTTACTTCGCTTAGCATGACACCCTCTAGTTCCATCCACATCACTGCAAATCAAGCCTCTTTTTAAACACACAAAAATTTTCCCGTCAGTAATTAAATTTATCAACATAGTTTACCTATTTCTTGCCACTTTATTTTTTTCAAGATTTATTTATTTTTAGAGAGAGAGAGAGAGCATGCATGAGCAGAAGGAGCAGAGAGAGAGAATCCCAAGCAGACACCTCAGCGAGCACAGAGCCCTAACACGGGACTCGATCCCACAACCCTGACATCATGACCTGAGCCAAAACCAAGAATCAGATGTTCAACCGACTGTGCCCCCCAAGTATCCTTACCACTTTTTAATTGCACCTTTTTTTGGTTTGCTCTTTTCTTCTGGCTGAAGTACATCCTTTAGTAATTCTTTCAGGGAGAGTCTGTGAGTGGTACACTCCCTTCATGTTTTCATCTGAAAGCAGTTTTATTTTGTCTTTGCAGATAGCTTCTCTGAGTATAGAACTTTAGGTTACAGGGTTCTTTCTTTCCTTCTTTCCTTTCCTTCTTTCTTCCAACATTTTAAAGATACTGTCCTATTATCCTGTGGCTGATAAGAAGTCTGCTCTCAGCCTGGTTGTCATTACTTCATAGATGAGTGTCCTTATCCTTAGGAAGCTTTAAAATGTTCTCTTTCTCGGGGCGCCTGGGTGGCACAGCGGTTAAAGCGTCTGCCTTCGGCTCAGGGCGTGATCCCAGCGTTCTGGGATCGAGCCCCACATCAGGCTCTTCTGCTATGAGCCTGCTTCTTCCTCTCCCACTCCCCCTGCTTGTGTTCCCTCTCTCGCTGGCTGTCTCTATCTCTGTCGAATAAATAAATAAAATCTTTAAAAAAAATAAAATAAAATAAAATAAAATAAAATGTTCTCTTTCTCTTTGATGTTCTTTTTTTTTATTTTTTTTATTTTTTAAAGATTTTATTTATTTGACAGAGAGAGACAGCCAGCGAGAGAGGGAACACAGCAGGGGGAGTGGGAGAGGAAGAAGCAGGCTCAAAGCGGAGGAGCCTGATGGGGCTCGATCCCATAACGCCAGGATCACGCCCTGAGCCGAAGGCAGACGCTTAACGACTGCGCCACCCAGGCGCCCCTCTCTTTGATGTTCTAACACTTCACTTCAATGTGCCCAGCAGTGTTGCTTTGTTTTAAAACCATGCTCCGCACCACAGTGTGTGCGTCCTTCCATTTTGAAATATTTTCAGCCATTATTTCTTTGGATATCTCTTCTCCACTGGCTTCTCTCCTCTTTCTGCTGAGACTCTCAGACAAATGCTGGGACCTATCAGTCTATCATCCACACATCGTCCTTCTTTTTCATGTATTTCATCACTCTATCTGTGCTGTGCTCTGGATGAATTCTTTGAGACTACCTTCCAATGTACATATTCCCACTTTGATTCTTAACAGATTATATTAGGCTAGATTTTATCCCATGTATACAGGTTTTTAACTTCAACTGGTTTATTTCCAATAATTCCAGTTGTTTTCATTTTGTACCCAGGTGTATCCATTCTTGATTCATTTTCATTCATTCACTGTATCATAATTTACTATCCCTTTTATAGATGCTGTTCATTCTTTATCTTCTTCAGATATTAAATATATTTAAGTCATTTTGAAAGTGTACCATTATTTGTATTTCATCAGCAGTAAAACCAGCTCTCATTTGCTGATGTTTTCAGCTGTCTTTCCTTTTTTTTTTTTTTTTTAAGATTTTTTACTTATTCATTTGAGAGACAGAGCATGCAAGAGCACAAGCAGGGGGAGGGAGAAGCAGGGAGTCTGACGTGGGGCTTGAACCCAGGACCCTGAGATCATGACCTGAACTGAAGGCAGATGCTTAACCAACTGTGTCAGCTAAATGCCCCTCAGCTGTCTTTCTTAATGTCAATTTTCCCTGGGTGTTTTGGAACTTTTCACTCATTTTTCTCTATCCTCAGTGCAAGGCACCCTGGTCCAGTTCCCATCAAAACTGGTTGCGTACACCTTATGCAACCTGGTGGCCTGTCTAAACACATGATAATAGCTGACCCATCACAGCAGCCTGTCACTCATCTTTCTGCTTCTGGTCTTGCCATCCTTCCAAGACATTCTCCTTACTCCAGCCAGTGATCATTCTACAGTGCAAATCATATCATGATATTCCCTTTTCAGGAGCTCTCCTCTGCCTCAGAGAAGAAAATCTAAGTTCCCAAACACAGTCCATACATGATTTAGCTTTCCCTTACCTCTCTAGCACAACCTCTCAACCTTACTTACACTCACACGTATACACATGCAGACACACCCTCCACATTCAAGCTCTTATAAACTTTTTTCAGTTCTCCCATACCATCTATCTTTGGATCAGCGTCACTAGACTAAAATAATCCATGTCCGTAAGAAGAAGATAAGTGAGAATGAGAACAGGAATAAGAATACCTAATATGTTTTGAATGCTTTCTGCAGCCAAGTAACAAGAGAAGAGCTTATTCCTTACATTAGCCCCACCCCTGGACAAAGTCTGGCACATATTAAGCCCTGATTGAACAAGGCTTTATCTTTTATGAATAGATAATAGCCTTTGTCACACTGATTGATTTTTTTGCCTCAAATTCTACTTTTTCATATTAATACTGCCAACTGCGCTACCTTTTTGTATTTGATTGCTGTTAACTTTTTCTCAACACTTTTCTTTTTAAATATATGAGTTACTTTAATAAAATACAAGTACATTGATTGATTAGCGGGGGGGAGAGGTGGTGGGATGACTCAAACTGAGAATCTTTGCTATTTAATAGTGGAACTTCACTCATTTATATTTATTATATATCACATGCACTCAGACTTACTTCTATTTTATTTATGTTTCTTTACTTTCTATACATTACTGTTTTCTTTATCTTCCTTTATTTTGGAATGTTTTCATTCTACCAGTGATTTTATATCCATGGAATACTACATTTTCATCAAAATATGTCTAGCTTTTAGTTTCCTTTCATTGATCTTGTCTGATACTGGCTGAGTCATTTTGATCTGCAGAGTTAAATCTTCAATCAGCTTAAGAACATCAATTATCCACATGTTTAATTCCTGCTCACTATCCTCCATATTCGTTATAATTTTGCTCGTCATTTTAGAGTTGTATTTTCCTTGGAATCATGTGAAAGCCTCTTAAGCTTGCTCTCAATATTACTAACTGGGTTTTCCACAGGGTAGACTCTGCTCCTTACCGCTTCTAAAACCATTTAAAATTCTTTTTGGCCATTTTTAGTTTTCTTATATTCTTTCCTTAATTTAACCAGCAACTTTTTCATCTCATTCTGCTGTCCTATTTTATCTTTTGTCTTTTCTTTCATACAGCTTATTTTTTCTGGAAGTTTCCTGAAAATACAAAGCTAATAGATATCTAAATTTTACTTGGCTTTCTGTAGTAAATCCTTCCTAAAATTTGGTCATTTCCCTACCTTCTGAATGGTAGGTTATGCTTTTTTAGATGCAGAATCTTTTCTCTCACTGACCTGTGAGGGTTTTTTCCCTACTTCTTCTTTATATCCAAACTTGAAAAAGAAGAAATCTACTCAGGCTTGTTATTCATTTCCAGTAGCGGATAAACTCGTCTTGTCTACTCTCATAGCACACTCAGAGGTTGTCAGAATACTCTTCCCAGGGGCGCCTGGGTGGCACAGCGGTTAAGCGTCTGCCTTCGGCTCAGGGCGTGATCCCGGCGTTATGGGATCGAGGCCCCACATCAGGCTTCTCCGCTATGAGCCTGCTTCTTCCTCTCCCACTCCCCCTGCTTGTTCCCTCTCTCGCTGGCTGTCTCTATCTCTGTCAAATAAATAAATAAAATCTTAAAAAAAAAAAAAAGAATACTCTTCCCAGATCTTAAGCCAGAGCTGGTTGTCTTAAAACATCAATTAAATAATCCAGAAGCCTACAGGGAAGGAGGAAGATGCTGGGACAAGAGTCGCTGCCAGCAAGGGAGTTTCACCGCTGTATAATTTCTTCTTTGTGTCTGGTAAAGCTTCTAAAGCTGTGGAGCCAATTTACTTATGTCTGGTTTTCAATTCGGCCTGGCCATCATCCCAAGTACATGATGTGATTGTCCAACTTCCTAGCTGGCATATGGCTTCTCCCTGCCACCCTACTCACTGGTTTTCTATTTCGGAGAGCCACAGTAGAACTTGCCCTTGGGCTCCCCAGGGGATTGATTTCAAATGTTGTTGACCCAAAACAACAAAAGTGGTTCCACGTGGAAAGACTGCTGACTGCTCCAGGGCTCACACGCGCTCCTAAAGAGTATAAGACTGCCCCAGAATCTCCGATCTCATATACTCCCATACTACATTGCTGTCTAAGGAAGGTGAGCTGGATTTCCACTCTCCATGTCATCTACATTATAGTCCTAACTGCCCTGTAAATTATTTCTTAAAATATTCAAAGTGTGTGTTGTGTTCCTGACATTTTTCTCTAGTTTTCAATTCTGAGACAGCATTTCAGATAGGATATAATATTGGAAAAAAGGAGTTAGTCCTTGTGTTCAATTGTCCTCTTACTCAGAAATCCTACCCAATCGAAGTCTGATTTTTACTAAGAAAGGAAATAATTTTCTTCACAGAGATTCACCTCACTCGAAATCCTATTTGGAGTTGGGGATCCACATATCACTATCACTCCCTCAAAAAATTTGTTCTAACAATTTAATTAACTTCTCCTTGCCTTGAAAATATGATTTCTAGCCAAGTGAACCTCAGTAAAGAAAACTACTTCCTTTCTTAATAAAAAACCAAGACAGGATGGGTGCTGACAACTTTCTTGTACCACCCACACACATACACACACACACAAACACACACACCCCTCTCCCACAGCACAGCTATGTGCCCCTGCTTCCTCCCGTATTTATCTCAAAATTTGGACAGAAAAAAAAATGTTATTGGTTTTTTCCAAATTACTTCAAAGACTTCCAATTAGATTCAACAAGTATAGACTGGGAGCTTGACAGGTTCATAGCACTCTGCTAAGCACTAACACTTGGCCTTCCAGGCACCAGCCCACGAGGGACAGAGAGAAATAAGACACCGACTCTCTGTGCTCCCACAGCATCCTGTGCATATCACTAAAATAATACCTGTGACGCACACTAAAATCCTGGTTTTTTTCTCCTATAGACCAGAAGCCTTTAGAAAACGGACCACCCCTCGGTCATCATCGCGTCCCCAGCACCTATTACACTTCCTGGTACAAAGGGGGTTTTACAGAACACGTTAGTCGAACAAAACAGAAACCCGGCGTAGGTCCTGCCCTTGAGGAGAGAGCGGTACCACGGCTTAGCTGTAAATCAGTGCTCCCATCGTGAACAGCTTCCCACGTCGGGGAACCCAGCACACAGACAGATGCTTTGGGATCTGTCTTCCCGACCGGATGCACACCACAGACAGCGTTCTGGAAAACCCTCTCCCAGGACAATGTGGAGTTGAAGCTCAGCAGAATGAGCCACCTCTAGTTTTCTTCCCAATTCTTTCAGAGCCACAGTCCCCACAAGACAGAAAGGCAGGTGGAGGTATGGCCTAGGTGACCTTGAGACTAGGCTACCACTCCGACTCCCACAATCCACCGGCTGACATAAACACCTGGTCTCTCGTCCTGGCAACCAGAACATAGCCCCCAGCTGTCCAGCCGGTCTGTTCCCCCCAGCATTCCCAGACCAGACTGGTCAGACTGGTATTTCTGGGTCCCTGCCACTAGGGGCGTGGCCTCCAAAAGTGCAGCAGCCCCACCTGAGAATGATCCGAAGGTACTCATTGCCCTCCACCTCCTCACACTTGATGGACAGGAGCAAGTTCCCCAAACTGCTGCCAGTACAGTAAAAGTTTAGGTGATCCTAGAAACAGAAATCAGGTATTAACAGGGGGGAGGGGACCTTCCAGACACGGCCCCCCAAATCACCTCCTTCACCAGGAGCAAGAAGCCGCACAGCAGTGAGGAGGAAAGACAAGGGTGCTACTGCTATGGGTGTCCCTGAGGAGGAAGGGGGGGAAGGAGGATGGGGGAAAGAGCAAGGTCACAGGAATGGATTCCAATGGCCCAGTCACTGGGATGCGCCAGGCAAGGGACTAAGGACTTAACACACATTGACTCCTTTAGTCCTGACCACAACTTTATGGGGGAGATGACATCATCATCCCATTTCACAGATAAGTAAACCAGTGTCCAGGGAGATTAAGTAACTTTTCAGGGTCACACAACCAGTAAGTGGCAGATACAGCATTCAAGCCCACCTTGAACGCTGATGCTCAAGTTCTTCTCCAAGGACCCCACACATTCACTTCCTTGCTCCCAGGGGGCAGCCCTTGCTCATTCAGACCATTTGCAGGAATAACGCTAAGACGAACCCTGGCTCCTCCACCCATGGGGAGCTAAGAGGTCCTCTGGACAGCAGGTCTCTGTCAGGCTCAGGGAGCCCACCCCAGACCTGCTATATCAGCGTGGGGCCCTGGAATCTGCATTTGAACAATGCAGATGAGACTCCCTACGAGACTCTGCAAAACTGCCTTAGGCTGGAGACTTCTGGAACCTGCCCTCGGGACTTCCAAACCAGGCAAGTCTGAAGAGCAGAATGTATTTAAAGAAATGTGACTTTGTCACTTTTAAGCAATCAGAGGTTCACAGCACATCATCCAGGACAAGTGCCCTGGGGACCTGCTGGAGTGAGGACAGGAGAGATGTGACTACTTAGATGCAAAGACTTCCAAGGTGTGAGAACACATTTTCTCCTTCACCCTCCCTCACCCCCCAACACTACCCATGCCATCACCTCCAAGAACATCTGCTGGGAGTGGTGCCCCCAAGGACCATCACACTGAGCCTTCCTGACCTCAGCACACCCCATCCCCCCACCCAGGAGCAGAGCTACTAGGACTTCCCCACCCAGGACAGCAGGACGGCGGCAGGCCCTAGGGACAGGGCAGGCTCAGGAAGGAGAGAGGGAGACAGGGATGCGGAGGAGGCCAGGCCAGGTGCATTTCCCTGCCCACCGCCCTGCAGCTGCTTTCACGCAGGGCCATCAGCCTCACCTTCCCCAGGAAGTGCCTGCGGTAGGCCCTGGCTTCGCCTTTGCATTCAAGCTTATAGCCAAACGTGCTGGGGCTGAGGCTGTCCTCTTCCTCCTCCTCACAGATGCTGCTGCCAAGGGAGGTCGGCGTCCCCACGTTCTCCGGGTCCTCAATCCAATAGCCCCCAAACTGGGGCAGGACAATCAGGGGATACGGGCCTCCCTTCTCCACAACCTGGAGGCAGAGAGAAGGTCTTGCTCTCTGGCCTGCCCTGACTCTACAGGGGGAGGGAAAGGAAGGGCTGCCAGTGGTGGTATCCCCCCACCTCTGAACCTCTCCAAGGTGGAGACCACCGTATTTGAGGCCAAATACAGTAACACAAACCCCAAATTTAAGCCCAACAACATCTCCCAGCTTCACCAACCCTGGAGCACCAGAGTTGCAAGGCTTCCATCAGCACCCCAGTCTAAACACAGCAAAACTGAGGCCACAAAGGGAAAATCCCAGGCCTGAGGCTCTCTCCCGCGTGGGGTGGCACAGGGGCCATCGGCACCACCAGCTCCCCCAGCCCCACCCCAGAGATGAGACCCAGGGCAGGCTACGGTGTGGCGAGGGGGCTCCTACCTCATCAATGCTGGGATACGGGATATAGTCATCCTGCAAGACAAACCAGACAAGGCTGCCGTTAGCCCCAGCAGTGCCCATGAAGTTGGAGGGTTGTTTCCATTCCCCTCTCCCAGGTCGGGGGGTGGGGGTGCCTGGCAGGCCGCACCAGAGCTCTGAGAGCATCAAAGAGAAGAACACCAGCTGAAGAGCAGCAGAGAGGCAGCTCTGGGGTCTGGCTTCCCTTGAGCGCTTCCCCAAATTGACAGAGCCTGAATGCAGACCTGGCTGGCTGAAGACAGCAGTGTACAAAGGCTCTGAATTTCACGCTCCGCTTCACCCCTTAGAAAGCTTTAACAGGAAGATGACCCCTGACCCCGCCCAGCCCTGCCTGCAGGCAAGAGGGCTGACCTCCAGGTGAGGAGCTGCACCGCTGGGCCTTGGGAAAGGAAACTGAAGCTGAGAGCTGAGGACCACTGGAGCCCAAAGCCCAATACCCCGAAATGCCGTGCGGTTCGTTTGCAGAAGCAGGTACAGAAGAGCTAGGATGAGCCACAGGCCTTGGTCTCACCCGAGGCTTCCACCCCAGCCCACTCTAAGGCAGCCCTAAAGGCATCAAGCAGGGCCTTCTTATTGTCCACTGTGCACCAGTGAACACGGGCGGGCACATCCACTTAAGGAGCTCTTGGTGAAAGGCAGATGAAAGACCGCAGACCCCAGCACGCCGGCCGTCCCCCTGCCAGGCCCACCGGGCTGCCATCTCATCCACACAGCCCACCTTGTTCTTCTGGGGGCCCGGCTTCTGCTCTTCAAGCTTGATCCCCTGTGGAAACAAGGAAAAGAGGATCCATGGAAAAGAAAAGGTCATAAAATAGGGGCCAAATGGAGGATTCCCTTGGGATCCTCAGGCACCTGCCTCAATAGGGTTGGTAATAACAGCAACAGCTGGTGTGTGCTGGGTCTTTACACATCACACACCTTGTCACACTCAGTCCTCATGGCAGCTCCAAGTAAAGCAGGAGGATAGACAGATAAGAGTATAGACTCGAGCTAGATCACCAGGGTTCAAATCCCAATACTGCCACTTACGACCTTGGGCAAGTCCCAAACCTCTGCAGCTCAGTGTTCCATCTGCACAACGGGAAGGGTAATAGCAGCTACTATCATGGTAAAGGTTAAATGTTGAGGATGTGTTAAGCCCTTGAAAGAGTGACTGGTTTTGCTATAGGTCATTATTACCATTATCATTAGGCAGTATTATCCCAGCACTGAAATCTCTCTGCCAGGCCCTAGAACCAGTAGGTAAGGGGCAAGGATGGGAACCCACATCTGAATGGTGTCCAAGCCAGCCAGCACTTTGCACCTGGCGCCACCATAGCTCTTCTCCCTCCTTGGGGTGTAGACGCACAGGTGACACGCAGGGGGCCTGGGGCTCATTCACCTCTGGGAAGCAGTGCCTTGTCCAGCGGTCCTATGGTCAAGATCTGACTTACCTGGGTTTTTTCAAGAGGGGAGTATATGATTGAATAAATTAAATAAGGGTATGAGATGGTGGGATAACTAGGAGAAAAGACCATCCTAATCATAACACATGGGGATTTTAAGCTTCCTCAGTACCTTCCCACTACTGTCTCCTATGAAGCCCTCAGCACCTTTATACCAAAGGGAAACTGAGGCACAGGGAAGCAGGCTGCTTCTGATGTTGCACAGCTAGTGAGTGGCAGGGCCTGGATTTCAAGCCGGGCTGTCCGTCGAAGTGCACGATCATATCCCACAGGCTCTTGAGCCCAGGGCTTCTGCTCACAGGCTGGATTTAGACTTCGGCTTCCCCGGACTTCTCAGGGCTGAGTCACCCTGCAGCGTTGCTCAGGAGGGTGTGGGAGGACCCCTCCCACTGGACAGGTGCTCCTCTCCCCATACAGGGAGAAAACCACCTGGGTGGCCCTGCAGACCCTGTCCAGGGAAGCAAACTGGGCAGATGGGGAAGGGGGTGATGTCAGGAGTTTGTTTTGTTTGTCCTGCATTAGTCACCCCTGCCTGGGAACAGCCCCTGGGCAGGAAAGCAAACCTCCTCCCTTCTCCTTCCCTCCCTGACGACAGAGCCACCACCCAGCTCTGGGCTCTCTCCCCTCTGCGAGTCTGCCTTTCCAATAGTCATAGTCATTATCCCCCGTCTTCCCTACCATGAAGAAATCGAGGATCAGAGAGGTAGAATGACTTGACCAAGGACACTCAGCTAGACAGTGTCAGAGTTAAAACTTTGAACCCAGGACCAGATGGACCCAAAGCTTGTGTTTTTAGTCCACGTTGCTTCATAGGGATTGTGCCTTCTTCCAATTCCCCCACTCTCAGAGGGGGGTTCAGCAGCTCCAGATTTGAGTTTCAGCTCTCCACGACTCACAAGTACCATGGGCACTGGACGGCTCTGAGACTCAGTCTCCACAGCCGCAGCCTGAGAAGAGGTGGGACCCACACCCAAACACAGGATCTGGCCACACCACACCACCTGCCTCACTCCCAGTATTTCCCCATATGTGAGTTTTGTGCATACAGAGGAGTTGGAAACTGTGGGCTTCTTGGAGGCCAGGGCCCAGCGGGGCCCATGGCAGGGATCTAACCCCCAGGAAGTTTGATTTCGGCCCCTGGCAGTCTCAACGGAGATGGAATAGGCAGACCCTTAGATGTCTGCTGCCACGAACACAGAGGGAGCACAGAAACCAGGCCCTCACCCTCAAGAGGGTCCCAATCTGGTTGAGAAGTCAAGCCCCACCCAGTCTAGTAGCAGAAACAATGGAGGCCAGTTAAGTGAGGCTGAATTACGTGCTCAAACAGAGAGCTCTTTGTGGGGGAGGCAGGGGTCTCCAGATGGGGGCGAGGGACCTGTGGGTTGTGGGAACAAATAAAGAGAAGGCAGGGTGAGCCGCAAAGCCCCTGCCAGCTTCCCTGAGAGCAGGGATTTCATGGGCTTGGGGTGAAAACCCCCACTTTATGCCAGGCAGCTGAGCACGTAATTACACAATCTGTCCCACCGCTCGCTGTCAAAGCACATGCCAACCCTGTTTCCACAACTTGACTAAGTTCCCTAAATGTGTATAAAATTAGTTTGCAGTCCACACACTGCTGGGCAGAGGGGAGGGTCTCAGTCACTTGTTCGTGATGAGGGCACAACCATCAACAGTATTTCCCTCCAAGAGTCCCTCCCCTTCCCCACCGTCAGGAAGACCTGGCTTCCCTGCGGGCACCTCAGCAACAACTCCTGTATCTCGGGACCACAGAGGCACTCCACCTGCCTCTCCAGCGCGTCCAGACCATTGCCACAGAATCTTCCTTCCTCGAGCCTATAGCATCTACTTAGGGCAAAAAGCATCATAACATAATGGCTAAGCCTTCTGGCTCTGAAGCTGCTTACTAGCCACGAGCCTTGAGAGCTTTAAGTAAGACCTCTGTGCCTCAGTTTTCTCACCTGTGAAAAGGGGCAATGATGATAATAAAGCTGCTTCCCGTGGGTTTAGGAAGAAAGGAGCTAACACTGGTCAGTATCTGAGCTGAGAAAAGTGCTTAAAATACATGTGCTAGGGATGCCTGGGTGGCTCCGTCGATTAAGCGTCTGCCTTCAGCTCAGCTCATGATCCCAGGGTCCTGGGATCAAGTCCTGCATTGGGCTGCCTGCTCAGTGGGGAGTCTGCTTCTCCCTCTCCCTCTGCCTGCCACTCCCCCTGCTTGTGCTCGCTCTCTCTAACAAATAAATAAAATCTTTAAAAAAAAAAAAGTACATGTGCTACTGAGGCTCCTGGGTGGCTCAGTCAGTTAAGCGTCTGACTCTTGATTTCGGCTCAGGTCATGATTCCAGGGTCGTGGGATGGAGCCCTGCATTGGGCTCCACGCTTAGTGTAGAGTCTGCTGGGGATGTTCTCTCTCCCTCTGCTCCTCCCCCTCCTTCCACTCATGCTCTCTAAATAAATAAAACTTTAAGGGAAAAAAATACATGTGCTATTGTCAACATCATCTTCCCATCCTTCCCACCTGTATCAGTTAAGCCTTCTGGACCCCCCCCCCATATTCCCCAGGGCAGCAGTTCTCACCTGTGAGCCCTGGCCTCGTGGTGAGGGATGATCAGAAAGGCCCCCAAACCCATTCTGAACACTGATTTGTCTGCAGTGCCTAGCAAGTATTTACATATATTATCTCATTTCATCCCAAAAATTGTGTAAGTGGGTATTTTAATTATTATTTATAGGGACTGTGGCATGATTTGTGATAATAAATATTTCAGTCTTCTGGCACAGAACTCCTGTTGAATTTCCTAAGTGATAAGAGCAACGGGAGCATCTGGGAGCATCTTTTGTTACAATACTTCATCTTTTGTCCTTGATTCCTGAAACAGCTCCAGAGCCATAAAGGGGAAAACCATAAGGTGATTCATAACTTTGTTAATGAGATGCCTTTTGGGACACCCCTAAGGATGGAGCTGGATGCCAGGGGAAACAACCACTATTAGAGGGTTGGAACTTTCAGTCCCACCCCTCCAACCTCCTGGCAGGGGAGAGGGGCTGCAGGTTGAATCAATCATGCTTAAGTACTGAAGCCTCCATTAAAAACCAAACGATGAGCTCAGAGAGCTTCCAGTTGCTGAGTACATGGCAGTGCGGGGACAGTGATGCATCCAGAGGCCGTGGAAGCCCTTCCCCACCTCCCCACACACCTGGCCCCCTGCAACTCTTCCATCTGTCTGTTCCCGAATTATATCCCTTTATAATAAATTGATACTCTGGTAAGTAAAGTGTTCTGAGTGCTATGAGCCACTCTAGCAAATTAACTGAACCTGAGCAGGGGGTCACAGGAACCTCAAATCTATACCCTGCTGCTCAGAAACACAGGTGACAACAGACTTGTGACTGGCATGGACGTGGGGAGGAGGCGGTCTTGTGGGGCAGAGCCCTTGCTCTGTGGGATCTGACGCGCTCTCTGGGTAGACAGTGTCAAAATGGAGTTGACTGTAGGACACCCAGCGGGGGTCACGGAATTGCTTGGTGGGGGAAGAACAACCACACATTTGGTGTGGAGGGAGGTGAAACAGTGCTGTGAATAGACAGAAGCAGGAGCCAGAGGCTCAGAAAACGGAAGAAACTCGTGCTGGTGAGTGTTAGGTGCAGGGTTTGGCCTCCCGTGGGTCTCTCCCCCTCAGCTCTGCCTCCCAGACACAAGATGACCTCCCCTAGGAAACAGCTTCCTTTTTCAGACTTTCTTTCCCACCCATTCCAGGAACAATGGACCCTTTCAAGCCCTCCCCACATCTGTGGGGTTATGGTATCCGCATCTGCTCTGCTGGAGGGTTTCTGCTTTCTATCTTCTCCCCTTCCTCAGGCAGGAGCCTTCCCAGAATGTCGGGCCACTCAACACAAAATGGCCTGAGGTGGTCCCGGCCACCAGGCTGGGAGTTCTTGCTTCTCTGCCCCTCCCTCCAAGGCTCCCAAGTTCTGCCTGGTGTTGTTGCCCCCACGGTCACTGCAGCAGGCCCCCCACCCAGGGCTCGGCTTCCCCACTTTGGGGATGCTCACCTGCATTTTCTCCAGCATCTCGAAGAACTCCGCCGACTGAAAAACACAAAGAGGATACGTCAGCCAGGAGGTCCGCCGAGAAAGCCTCTCACCAACTGTCTGCAAGCCCATCCCGGGGCTTCCCCGGAGACAAGTGTCATTTGGATCAAGAGAGAAGGTAATTCGATTTTGCTTTTGCAGGGCTGGAGGGCCAGAACACCCCCTACAACAAAAGAAAAAATGACACACACCCAGGCTGGCAAATGGCCCTGGGGAGAGCAGGTACTCAGTCTCTGTCAAGAGAGGAGCCTGTGGGGTCACAGGGAAAAGCCAAGTTCCCTAAAACCTGTCAGGCCCGGGATTCGGCCTCCAGCAGGAGCCCTGTTTGGGTTGTTTTCAGCCCAATGCTGGGCCCAAGGTGCCCAACACAAGTGGTTTTTCAACTTCTGTGGTGACACAGCCCTCCTGTCTCCCATCTCACTTAGAACTCCAACATATAAAACCAGTGAAAGCGGAGCCCCTCTGGGGACTTGAGCTCCTCATGTCCCTGCCCCCCAAAGCAGCTCTTTGGGACCCTAGCGCTTGTGAGCAAAGCCTGGAAACCACAGAACTGGAGCCTCCAGAGACCTGGACAGATTATTCTAAAAATCTCAAACTATGTAAGACCAAACGTTTAACCTGCTTTGGTGCCCCCCTTGAAATTCCAGGTAAAGGCAAAACCCAGGAAAAGGAAGTGGAACGGAGGGGTGAGGGGCTTGAAGTAACAAAACAGACGCAGAGATCTCTCAGCAGTTTCCCCACTTCCCCTTCCATAAAAATAGCTATACTTTCTTGTTGTAACATCACTGCCCACATCTGGGCCCTGGCAAGCCGTGAGTTAATGAGCACCCAGAACACAGTCCTCAGATGGACAGGAAAGAAAGCAGTGATGCTGAAAAACAAGGAGGTCCTTGTCACTTCCTCGTGAGGAGGAAGAGCGCCCCCCCTTCCTCTGCAGGCAGCAATCGACCAGAACTACCTGGAGACCCCTGCCCGCAGAATTCCCAGAGAGAACCACTGCGGGAAGGACCTTTGTGGAGTCACCTGGCTTAAAATGAGCCCCCACCCCACCCAGAGGCCACAGCTGGCCCGTCGAAGGCAACAGTCTTGACCTCCTGCAGTTCAGGTCCCAGGGTGTGGAAACCCCGTGTGAACGTACAACGTGGGGAATGCGCTTCAGGCACCCACACCAAGCACCCTTGACCAGAGGCAGCCACGAAACACACAGCTCCTGAACCTATCCTTCCCACTGGCCCTATGCACCCTTACCACCTCCAGTCTCCAGGAGACCAAGATTCCTAGACAGAAAGAATTTATACCAATCAATAAGGCTAGAAAGATGAGCAGGAAAACGACAAAAGGGCAGAAACAATCAACAATTACACGCATAGACGTCTGACCCAGCAATTCCTCTTCGAGGGATCTGTGCTATAAACACACTTCTGTGTGAGCACAAGGATGGGTGTTCCCTGCAGCACTGTTTGGTTACAATGAGCTATGTTCGAAGAGTATGAACTGAGTGCCAATAAATTAAATAGCTTGGATGAAATGGACAATTGCTAGCAATACACAAACTACCAAACTGACTCTAAGAAATGGAAAATCTAAAAAGATCTATAATAAATAAACTGAATTAGTAATCAAGAAGGTACACAAGGAAAAGCTCAGGTCCGGATGGCTTCGGCTGTGAATTCGGCCATTGAAGAATTAATACTAATTCCTCAGAAACTCTTACAATAGAACACTTCCCAACTTATTCTAGGAGGCTAGTATTACCCCAACAACAAAACCAAAGACATCACAAGAAAACGACAGACCAATATTGCTTACAAATATAGACACAAAAATTCTCAAAAACACCAGCAAACAGAATCCAACAACGTATACAAAGACTTATACATTGTGACCTGGTGAGATTTATTACAGTAAAGTTGGTTTATCCAAAAATCAATGCCTGTAATACCCAGAGGACTAGAATAAAAACAAAAAACATATTATCAATTCAACAGACAAAAAGAAAGCATTTGACAAAATTCCAAACCCTTTTTTGATTGAAAATTAGAAAACAACAAACTAGATAGAAGGGAAGTTCCTCAACATGATAAAGGGCAGCTACCAAAAAACCACAGGTAATAATATTCTTAATAATGGAAAACTAGATACTTTATCCATAAAGTAAGGAATAAAACTAACCACTGTCATCATTTCTATTTAACACTGTGCTGGATGTCCCAGCCAAAACAGTTAAGCACAAGAAAAAAAAAAAAAAACTATATAAAAGGCATCCCAACTGAAAAGAAAGAAGTGAAATGATCTCATTCACAGATGACATGATCTTGTACCCAGAAAATACTAAGGGGGTGCCCGGGTGGCTCAGTCAGTTAAGTGTGACTCTTCATGTCCACTCAGGTCGTGATCTCAGGGTTGGGAGAGCAAGCCCTGGGTGAGGCTCCACACTCAGCACAGAGTCTGCTTGAGACTCTCTCCCTGCCTCCACCTCTGCCCCTCCCCCCACTCACATGCTCAAATAAATAAAATACTTTTTTTTTAAAGATTTTATTTATTTATTTGACAGAGATAGAGACAGCCAGCGAGAGGGGGAACACAAGCAGGGGGAGTGGGAGAGGAAGAAGCAGGCTCATGGCAGAGGAGCCTGATGTGGGGCTTGATCCCATAACGCCGGGATCACGCCCTGAGCCGAAGGCAGACGCTTAACCGCTGTGCCACCCAGGTGCCCCAATAAAATACTTTTTTGAAAAAGAAAATACTGAGGAATTCGCTAAAAAAACTATTAAAACTAATATAATAAATGATTTCTGTAGGGATGCAAGACACAAGATCAATATACAAAAATAAACTGTATTTCTATACATTATGGACAATTAAAATAAAATTAAGAAAACAATTCCAACTGCAATAACATCAAAGAAAATGAAAATACTTAGAGGTAACTTTAAAAAAGAAATGAAAAACTTATACTCTGGAAAGCACAGAACATTGATTAAAGAAATTTTATTTTACTTTATTTAAGATTTTATTTATTTATTTGACACAGAGAGAGACAGCCAGTGAGAGAGGGAACACAAGCAGGGGGAGTGGGAGAGGAAGAAGCAGGCTCGTAGCAGAGGAGCCTGATGTGGGGCTCGATCCGGGAACCCCGGGATCACACCCTGAGCCAAAGGCAGACGCTTAACGACTGTGCCACCCAGGCAACCCTGATTAAATTTTAAGAGCTCTAAATGAATGGAATAAATCCCATGATCACAACTAGAAGGTCAGAATGACTGAGATATCTACACCCTCCAAACTGATCTACAGATTCAATGCAATCGCTATCAAAATCCTAGCTGAATCCTTTGTAGAAATTAAAAAGTGATGCTAAAATTGACATTGAAACTCAAGGGGCCCAGAATAGCCAAAAGAACAAAGTTGGAGGACTCACGCTTCCCAATTTCAAAACTTACTGCAAAGCAAAAACAATCAAGATAATGTGCCACTGACACAAGGATAGACCTACATAGATCAACGAAATAGAAATTCAGTGGGGTCCTTTCAACAAATTGTCCTGGGAAAACTGGATAGCCATGTACAAAAGATTGAGGTTGGACCCTTATGACACACAATATACAGAAATTAATTGAAAATGAATCAACAACCTAACTGTAAGATCTAAAATTACAAAACTCTTAGAAGAAAACATAGGAGTAAGTCTTTGTGACATTGTATTTGGCAATTTGTATTTCTATTTGTCCTTAGGACACCCAGAGCATAAGCAACAACAACAACAAAACCCAATAAATTAGACTTCACCAAAATTAAAAACTTTTGTGCTTTGATGGATACAATCAAGTAGCAAAAAGACAATCTCACAGAATAGGAGAAATATTTGCAAATCATATATCTGATAAGGCACTTGTATCTAGAATAAAGAATTCTTGCAACTCAATAATAAAAAGATAATTTTTTAAAGAGTTTTTATTTTAGAGAGAGACTGCATGCACAAGTGGGGCTTGGGGCAGAGGGAGAGAGAAAGGGGAAGCAGACTCCGTGCTGAGTAAGGGAGCCCACACGGGGCTGGATCCCAGGACCCCAAGACCAACACCTGAGCCAAAACCAAGAATTGGAGGCTTACCAACTGAGCCACCCACGTGCCCCAAGAAAAAGATAACTTAAAAATGAGCAAAGAATTTGAATAGGCATTTTTCCAAAGAAGGTACACAAATGAACAATAAACACATGCAAAGTTGCTCAACATCATTCGTCATTGGGAAATGTCAATCAAAACCACACCGAGGAACACTTTCCACCCACGAGAGTGGCTATAACCAAACAGAAGTAAGAGCAAGTGCTGGCGAAAAGTGGAGAAATTAGAGCCCTCACACACCATTAGTGAGAATGCAAAATGGTGCACCCACTGTGGAAACGTCTGGCAATTCCTCAAAAGGTTCACCATAGAGCTACCATTTGACCCAGCAATTCCACTCCGAGGTATGCAAGCCAAGAGAAATGAAAACACATGTCCACAAAAAAAAAAAAAAAAACTCACACACCAACATTCACAGCAGCAATATTCGTAACATCCAAAAAGTAGAGACAACCTAAACACCCATCAGCTCATGAACAAACAAATTACGGCAGAGCCTCACAGTGGAACAGTACTCAGCCATAAAAAAGAATAATGTATTTATTCATGCTACATGCAACATGGATAAACCTTGAAACATTGTGCTAAGTGCAAGAAGCCAGAACACAAAAGGCCATCTATTACGATTCCATTATATGAAATGTCCAGAAAAGGCAAATGTAGAGAGACGAATAGTACATCTGTGGTTGCCTAAGGCTAAAGGAAATGGGAGATTTGGAGGATGATGGCTAAAGGGTACAGGGTTTCTTGGGTTTGCTTAGTTTTGTTTTCATTTTAATACAAGTATAGTTAACATACAATGTTATGTAAGTTTCAGGTGTAGGAGGGCTTCCTTTTGAGGTGGTGAAAATGTTCCAAATTCAATTGTGATGGTTGCACAATTCTGTAAATATGCAAAAAACACTGATTTATACACTTTAAATTGGTGATCTTGGTACATAAATTATATCTCTATACAACCGTTTCTTTTTAAGATTTTATTTATTTATCTGACAAAGAGAGAGACAGGGAGAGAGGGAACACAGCAGGGGGAGTGGGAGAGGGAGAAGAAGGCTTCCTGCTGAGCAGGGAGCCCGACGCAGGGCTCAATCCCAGGACCCCGAGATCATGACCTGAGCCAAAGGCAGACACTTAATGACTGAGCCACCCAGGCACCCCTATAAAGCTGTTTCAAACCAACTATGCAGCCATTCAAAAGAAAGCAATAGAGTTACTGCTTACATGAGACACTCTCCAAGATACAGTAAGTGGGGCGAGGGGGGGAAGCAATCGGAGAGCACCCAGAATATGATCTCATTTTTATAAAAACAAAACCAAAGGTTGCCCTTATGTATATAAATACCTAGAAAATAATATGGAAGAATATGCCTCACTGTCAAAAAGCAATGATATTGAGAAGGGGGAGTGGGAGTAGTAAAGGGGGTTTTTGCTTTACATATGGCCTACTTCACAAGCACGCAGACCTACGTGACTTGTATAATTAAATTTCAAATAAATACATTTTGTAAGGGAAACAGTAAAATGTGCAAAAGATGTGAACAATTTGCTAACGGAGAAAAATAAAATGAATAGAAAAGACACGGCACATGCCCAACCTCCTTAGTTTTTAAAAAAATTAAGATAACAAGATAACATCTTTCATCTGTCAGATTGGCAAGGATATGGCATTAAGGATACAGGGACTGTAGGTAAGTGTGTACCTGGTACAACCTTTCTGAAGGGCAATTTGATGCTCTCTGTACACAGCTTTAAAAATGTTCACATATGAGGGGCGCCTGGGCGGCACAGCGGTTAAGCGTCTGCCTTCAGCTCAGGGAGTGATCTTGGCGTTGTGGGATCGAGCCCCACATCAGGCTCTTCCACTGTGAGCCTGTTTCTTCCTCTCCCAATCCCCCTGCTCGTGTTCCCTCTCTCGCTGGCTGTCTCTATCTCTGTCAAATAAATAAATAAAATCTTTAAAAATAAATAAATAAAATAAAAAATAAATAAATAAAAATGTTCACATATGAGACACCTGGGTGGCTCAGTCTATTAAGCGTCTGCCATTGGCTCAGGTCATGATCTCGGGATCCTGGGATCAAGACCCACATCGGGCTCCTTGCTCAGCAGGGAGCCTGCTTCTCCCTCTGCCTGCCACTTCCCNAATAAACCCACTCTAGGAAATTTACCCTAACACAATATTTGGGCAACTATACAATGATATTTGTTGCAACATTGTTTACAGGCAAAAAAGTAGAAACAGCCAGGGGCACCTGGGGGGCTCAGTTGGTTAGACATCCGCCTTTCCACTCAGGTCATGATCTCAGGGCTCCCTGCTCAGCAAGGAGTCTGCTTCTCCCTCTCCTTTCTGCCCCTCCCCCTAGCTCCTGGGCACACATGTTCTCGTTCTCTTTCTCTCTCTCCCCCTCTCAAATAAATAAAATCTTTAAGGAAAAAAAAGTAGAAACAGCCAAAGTACCCGCCAGTGAGGGAAAGAGTAAATAATGCATGAGATTATGCCCCTATAATAAAATACTATGAGAGGAGATCTATGCTAATTATGCAAAACAAAGATTCACAATGCACTGTAAGAAAAAATGGAGTTTAGGTGATCCCATTTTTTTTTTCAATTAAATATAAAAATCGTGTGTGTGTGTGTATCTCCTACGTGATATATATAGATATTGAAATACAGATACAGAATACATACACATAGGTATAGACACAGATATATAGGTCTGCAGGTGAATACACACATCACTCATCCAGAAAAAAAACAAATAACTTGAAGGATAAATGCCAAAATAAGTTACAGGTTAAGAATAATTCTTTTTCCTTTTTGCTTTTCAGTATTTTTTACATTTTTCTATAACAACTATAAATTATTTTTGGAGTAGCTGGTTACCCAGTAATAGTTTTTAAGACTTCAACACATAGGGGCACTTGGGTGGCTCAGTCAGTTAAGCATCTGCCTTCAGCTCAGGTCATGATCTCAGGATCCTGGGATCGAGCCCCACGTTGGGCTCTCTATCCCCTGGAGAGTCTGCTTCTCCCTCTCACTCCCCCTCTATGCTCTCCCCCACTCTCTATCAAATAAATAAATAAAATCTTAAAAAAAAAAAAAGGACTTCCAACACATAAGTGTAAAGTCTGGCATTCCTTTCTTTGCTTCTCTTAACCCCTGCTCCAGGCCCTTCCTTCATTTCATCACAGGGTGTCCAGGGACACAAGTATGCTAACTTTGTTGCCCAAAGAAAGCCCCTAGGTTCAGGCCAATTCATTTCTGGGTCTAACCTTGGCTCTGCGGATTACAGTGTGAGGCCCTCCTGAATCACTCCCATATCTAGCTTACTCTCTGTTATCCATGCAAACTGGCAATCAAAAAATCTGTGTGAAAAAAAAATCTGTGTGTTCTTAGACAATGCCCTTGTACAACTTAATCCATTAACCCCAAATGATTAAGCACCTGCAAGGCATAGACTAGACACTGGAAGTATGAGGCAAGGCCCCAATTTCCAGGGTCCTTGATCTTAATTAAGAGACAAGGCTGCCCAGAGCTATGTTACAGATGACCAGTGCCACAGTGGTTCAGAGGAGGCATGAAGCACTTCTGGCTAGAAGGTCAAGCATATTAGTTCTCTATTGCTGTATAACAAATAACTCCAGAACTTAGTGACTCAAAACTCCTTTGGTTCAGGAACTCAGAAGTGGCTTAGTTGTATGGTTCTAGTTCAGAGCTCCTCAGGTGGTTGCTGTCGGGAGAGGAGCAGAGGCTTGACTGGGGCTGGGGCATCTGCTTCCAACATGGCACACTCACAAGCCCCCATTCCTCAGCACAGGGGCCTCTCCACAGGTGGCTCAAATGTCCCAGAGTGAGTGATCCAGAGACAAAGCTATAGTACCTTTCATGACTTAGTCTGTGAAACTGCACATCATCATTTCCCCTTTGTCCCTTCATTAGGAGCGAGTATCCACAAACAGCCCACACACAAGGGGAGAGGAATCAGGTTCCACCTCTTGAGGAAGTATCAAAAAATGTGTGGACACAATTTAACACCACCACACCAAGGAAGGCTTCTAACAAGTGGGATCCCACTAGGCTTTAAAGGATAAACAAAAGTCACTTTGGTAGAGGGGGGAAGAGGCCATTACAGGCAATGGTTACTGTGTGGACAAAGCTGGAAAGATGGAGAAGCATGATGTGTGCTCAAGGAACAGTGAGTGAGTGGATCAACCTGGCAGACAGGCCTCTGGGTCAACAACCTGAAGATCAGCCTGAGAGACTCTCATGCCAGGAATCCAGCTTCACCTGTAAGGCCACGGCCACAGAGAGCTACAGATGTCTGTGGCCAGTAGAAGGATGCAGGAGGCCAGAGAAGCCAGGGGTCAAAGCCATGAGACATGCTACGCAAGTTCTCTTCATTCCCTCAACCTGAAAGCAGAATCAGCCCTGCCTTTCAGGGCTCACATGAGGAGGAAGTGAGAACATGGACCCAAGAGAGTAGCTGGCCAGGACCTGGTCCACAGCAAGCACGCAGTGGTCGTTGCTATTTACTACTAGAAAGCTCATTCTGCAAGTGAGCTTTGTCCTGTTAGGAGATGGTCTGGAAGTTTCAGGATAGTTCCTGATGTAGAAAACAACTTTTCTTGCCTTTTTCTTGACACTGTCTTCCCAGAGGCAGTGTGTTTAGATTACTGTTAAAAACAGGTTGGTGTTGGGGCGCCTGGGTGGCTCAGTTGTTAAGCGTCTGCCTTTGGCTCAGGGAGTGATCCCAGACACCTGGGATCGAGCCCCACATCAGGCTCCTCCGCTGGGAGCATGCTTCTTCCTCTCCCACTCCCCCTGCTTGTGTTCCGTCTCTCGCTGGCTGTCTCTCTCTCTGTGTCAAATAAATAAATAAAATCTTAAAAAAAAAAAAAAAAACGGGTTGGTGTTTCCTAAGTGAAGATGCTGGGGCTGGCACAGGTGGAGAGCTTAAAGGGCTGAGACCTGGCCTCAGGCCTGAGGAATGCACTGAGTGGATGACTCCTGGGTGGACAGCGCCCAGGAGCACAGAAGAGTGGCAGTTGGCCTCAGCTGCGCTGGCCCCACTCCTCAGTGACTCACTGAACTTTCCAATGGGGCAGTTCCAGCCTTGGCTAAGAGCAAGTCTCTTTTTCCACCCAGAAGCAGGGTGACTCAGGCCAGCCTGGAACGGCAGCTCCGGCCACTCAGACCTACCCTTGTCCACACCCCCCAAGATTGCGTCACACAGTCAAGGGCACACAGCACGCACTCAATAAATGCTCACTGACTCACCAGCACTGTCCCACAGGCTCTTCAAGCCAGAATGAAGCCCTATCCGTGGCATCCTCAGGAAGGGAATCCCCCTCTGTCAGGAAGCCAGGCATTGGATTTTCACAGAGAAATGTAATCCAGCCTCCTCATCAATAGCAGTGTCCACTCAGCTGCACAATGTATTATAAGCAACAACCGTTTCCACCCGAATCTGAGCCACAGCCGGTGTCCCCCTTGGGCTCCACTTCAGCAGCCAGTCAAGTAGGCCGTGAGATAAGCACCGAGAGCCAGCGCCCAGCCGCGGAAATCAAGGCTGGGCCCCAGGGGTTTGTGTGGGTTCAACGCCATCCTCTCCACCTCCCGATATAGAAACCCTCTGGTCTTCCTTCAGAGGGACAGAGAGAGTCCTTGGGGGTAGAACACAGGCGGAGGTCCAGGCAGCAGGAACAGAAGGGAATGGGACCTGCAGGGCCAGTCTCAAGAAATCCTCCCGCTGCCCCTACTTGCTCATTCCAGGGCCAGCCCCCTGCCCCGGCGATGAAGCGGCAGCCAGGAAGGGACACGGCGTGTGAAGGGAGGAGGGCCCCTGCCTCCCATCTCACCACCCTGTGTCCTACCTCCCTCTGGTCCTCGACAGCTCTGCACAGGGATGTGGCCATTCCCTGCGGACAAGTGGCCACCTGTTTTCTCCTTCTTGTTCCACTTCAGCTTGGGAGACCCCCACGGGCATGTCCCCTTCCCTCCTCCTCTTCCCTGACCCTATTTAGAGAGGGACACCCACTGCCACCCACCTGCTGCCCATCAGGTCTCTGCTGGGCAAGCTGCCCTAGCTCAGAAGCTCTTCTCCTCCCCTCCTGGAGATGGGGTGTGTTTACATGTGAACAGCCTTCTATTCCACCCCCCACCCCGCCCAGGAGATACCACACCCCCACTGCTCCCCAGCACAGGACGGTGTTGTCTGAGCATCTGCGCCTTTCAGTGGGGCTGGGGAGGGGGGGGTAACATGAGCCAGTTTGCAGAACTTGGCATGGCACCCAACACAGAACACGCTCCTGCATGGTAGCAACTGTCTCCTTACCCCTGCCTATCTGAATCTAGAACACAAGGCAGCAAAAGCGTGTCGACAGCAACAAGAAACATTAAAACAAGACAAGGATGGAGGATAAGGTATTTTCCACCATGCACAGACCCCAGGAAAGTGGGATGAAGATGTGGGCTGGGCGGCGCTGGGCAAGGAGGAAAACAGAGCAAGCTTCTTGTCCCCAGAGGCAAGGAAGGCACTGCAAAAGAAAAGGGTTTCTGGAGAGTTGCGTGCAGAGACTTTTGGAAGTTGGGAGAGCTAGGTACCCAGAGCATACACCGCACCGGGAGCCAGACCGAGGTGTCCCACGGCTGCCTAAGCACAGCGTAAGCGCACTGTGCTGACTCCGCCGCTGGCTCGGAGGGCCCCATCCACGGCGCGGGCAGGACGGAGGGGCCAGCTGGCCACCAGCCTCACTGCCGAGGCCTGCAGAAAATGCTGGGGCTGTCCCCCACAAGAAGGCAGAGTAGTTAACTTGAACAAAAGCTCCTCACGGGCAGGCTCTTTCTTTTGCTCATTGCTGTGTTATGGGCCTCGAACTGTCCGGCACCTAGCAGATGCTCAAGTCACATCTGCTGAATGACTGACTGATCTGTCTGCCAAGCAAGCTGAGGGAGAAGCAGTCACAGGAGGCCGAGTCTCAGGCCTGGGAGTCTGGGCTGCACAGGCCAACAGTCCTGCTAGGAAGCATTGCCTTTGGCCATGGACTGCACCCCTCACCCTGGACAGACAACCCTATCCCCAGCGGGTGCCTCCAATAAGCTGCATCCAGATACGCGGACTGTTCCAAGCAAGCCTCCTTCCCCTCCTCTCCCATCTTCCTTCTTGCTCCTCTTTCCCTTCTTTGGTCACCAGTCCCACCGACTCACACAGCACAGCCCCTCTGCTGCTAGACAGCCTGGAGGCCCTGCTTCAACATGTCGGCTCGGGCCGGGAGCCTACGGGGCTCCTTGTTTGCTATGGCAATGATGATCCAGCAGAACTACCAGGACGGCTTGTCGAAAACGGGTCTCTAGCCACCCCCCGCCCCAAGTTTCTAATTCTCAGCCAGAGAATCTCCATTTCGAACAAGTTCCCAGGTGATACTGATACTCCTGGTCCAGGGACCACCCTGAGCATTCCACTAAACTGTGGAATTAATTGTATTTAATGCAGGTGGGTGTGTGAAAGGGACCACCTGGACAGAGCAGAGATAGAACAGCATCAGGAATAATGGGAAGATGGCTGGGTATATAGAGGACATCTTAACATAAGGCAGAATTCCATTTAAATCTCTATGACAGGATTCGAAAATGCAAATGACTACAGATACCAGGCAAGTAACATAAGAGTGAAGCAATAAGTAAAGAAATTGATTCAATAATCAAAAACCTCCCAACAAAGAAAAGTCCAGGATCAGAAGTCATCATGGTAAATTCTGCCAAGCACTTCAGTAAGAACTACCACCAATCCTTCATAAACTCTTCCAGAATATAGAAGAGGAGGGAACACTTCCCAACTCACTCTACAAGGCCAGCATTATCAAAACCATACAAAGAAACTACAAAGGAAGGGAACTACAGACCAATATCCCTGATGGATATAGATGCAAAAATCCTCAACAAAATACTAGCAAACCAAATTGAACAGCATGCCATAAGCCATGACCAGGTAGGATTTATCCCAGGGATGCAAAGTTGGCTCAACATTAGAAAATCAATGTAATACATCATATTAATAGAATGAAGGGGAAAAAAACCCACATGATCATCTTAACTAATTCAGAAAAAGCACTTGACAGAATCCAATAATAAAAACACTCAGAGGGGCGCCTGGGTGGCACAGCGGTTAAGCGTCTGCCTTCGGCTCAGGGCGTGATCCCGGCGTTCTGGGATCGAGCCCCACATCAGGCTCTTCTGCTATGAGCCTGCTTCTTCCTCTCCCACTCCCCCTGTGTGTTCCCTCTCTCACTGGCTGTCTCTATCTCTGTTGAATAAATAAATAAAATCTTTAAAAAAAATAAAAAAAAATAAAAAAAAAAACACTCAGAAAAATAAAAATAGAAAGGAACTTCCTCAATATGATAAAGGCCTTTTTTTTCAAGCCAAATCATTCTCAATGACACTGAATGCGTATCCATGAGATCAGTAACCAAACAAGAACGCCCACTCTCACCATTACTACTCATTCAATGTGTGGGAAATTCTAGCCAAAGCAATTAGGCAAGAGAAAGAAATAAAAGGCATCCAAATTGGAAAAGAAGAAATAAAACCATCTCTATTTGCAGATGACATGACCCAATATAGAAAAACCCACGGGTGCCTGGGTGGTTCAGTCGGTTAAGTACCAACTCTTGATTTCAGCTCAGGTCATGATCTCAGGGTTGTGAGACCGAGCTCCACACTGGGCTCTGTGCTGAGTGTGGGGTCAGCTTGGGATTCTCTCTCTCCTTCTCTCTCCCCCTCTGAGCCTCCCTGCTTATGCACTCCCTCTAAATCTCTCTCTAATAAATAAATAAAATATTGTTTAAAAAGGAAAGAAAAAGGAAAACCTAAAGAATACACACACACACACATAACACTACTGAAGCTAATAAAGGACATCAGTAAAACTGCAGACAAGATCAACCAACAAAAATCAGTTGTTTCTATATATGAACAATGAACAATCTAAAAAGAAAATTAAGAAAACCATTCCACTTGGCAATAGCATTTTTAAAAAATCTAGTATAATTTAACCAAGGAGGTAAAACACTTGTACACCGAAAACTACAAAACAGTGATGAAAAAAACTAAAGACGACCTAAATAATAGTATGACATCCCTTGCTCATGGGTTGGCAAATGTAGTATTCTTAAGATGGCAAAACTACCCAAAGCAATCTAGAATGCAATCCATATTAGAATTCCAGCTGGATTCTCTGTAGAAATTGAAAAGCTGATCCTAAAGTTGATCTGGAAACTCAAGGGAAAACATTCAGCCAAAACATTCTTTTTTCTTTTTTTAAATTGAGTATAGTTGACACACCAATGTTACATGAGTTTCAGGTGTACAACTGCGATTTGACTAGTTTATACATTTTGCTACATTCACCACGTGTAGCTACCATCTGTCCTGGTATATCATTATTACAAGTCATTGACTCTATTCCTTATGCTGTGCCTTTTATTCCCATGAGGTACTCAATACATTACTGGAAGCCTGTTATCTCCTACTCCCCTCCACCCATTTGCCCAATCCTCCAACCCTCTTCCCAAACTGATAGCAACCATCAGTTTGCTCTATGTATTCATAAGTCTGATTCTGCTCTTTTGTTTATTCATTTGGGTTTTTTTTTTTAAGATTTTATTTAAGGGAGAGAGAGCGCGCGTGCACGTGAGTACAAGCACGCCAACAGGGGAGATAAGGAGAAGCAGGCTCCTCCCCGCTGAGCTCAATCCCAGGGCTCAATCCCAGGGCCCTGGGATCATGACCTGAGCCTAAACCAGGCACTTAACCAACTAAGCCACCCAGGCATCCCTCATTTGGGTTTTTTTAAGAGTCCACTTATGAATGAAAGCATATGGTATTTGTCTTTCTCTGTCTTATTTCACTTAGTATAATACCCTCTAAGTCCATCCATGTTGCCTCAAATGGCACAACAGCATCCTTTTATGGCTACATAATATTCCACTGCATATATTACATCTTCCTTATCTATTTGTCTATTAATAGACATGCTGCTTCCATATCTTGGCTATTGTAAATAAGGCTGCAATTAACATAGGGGTCCATATAGCTTTTCAAATTAGTGTTTTCGTATTCTTTGGGTAAATACCCAGTAGTGGAATTACTGGATCATATGGTAATACTATTTTTAATTTTTTGAGGAATTTCCATAGTTTTCCACAATGACTGCACCAATTTACATTCACACCAACAGTATACAAGGATTCCTTTTTCCCCACATCCTTGCTAACACTTGCTAGTTCTCGTGTTTTTTATTTTAGCCATTCTGATAGGTGCGAAGTGATAATTCATTATGGTTTTAATTTGCGTTTCCCTGATGATCAGTGATGTTGAGCATCTTTTCATGTGTCCGTCGGCTGTCTGTATGTCTTCTTTGGAGAAATGTCTGTTCATGTCCTCTGCCCATTCTTTAATCAGATTGTTGGTTATGAGTTGGCGGTTTTTTGGTTTTGTTTGTTTGTTTTGGTGTCGAGTTATACAAGTTCTTTTGGATATTAGTCCCTTATCAGATGTATCATTTGCAAATATCTTCTCCCATTCAGTAAATTGTCTTTCTGTTTTGTCGATGATTTCCTTTGCTGTGCAAAAGGTTTCTTTTATTTTGATATACTCCCAATAGTTCATTTTTGCTTTTGTTCCCTTGTCTTAGGAGACATGTCTAAGAAAAATGTTGCTACAGCTGACGTCAGAGAAATTACTGCCTCTGTTCTCTTCCAGGATTTTTATGGTTTCAGGTCTCATATTTAGGTCTCAACCATTTTGAGTTTATTTATGTGTATGGTGTAAGGAAGTGATCCAGTTTCATTCTTCTACATGCAGCTGTCCAGTTTTCCCAGAACCATTTATTGAAGAGACTACCTTTTCCCTATTGTACATTCTTGCCTTCTTTGTCATAGATTAATTGACCATATAAGTGGGTTTATTTTGGGGTTCTCTATTCTGTTACATTGATCTATGTGTCTGTTTTTATGCCAATACCATATTGTTTTGATTACCACAGCTTTGTAGTATATCTTGAAATCTGGAATTGTGATGCTTCCAGCTTTGTTCTTCTTTTCCAGGATTGCTTTGGCTATTAAGGGTCTTTTGTGGTTCCATACAAGTTTTAGGACTATTCGTTCTAGTTTTGTAGAAAATGTTGTTGGTATTTTGATAGGGATTGCACTGAATCTGTAGATTGCTTTGGGTAATATGGACATTTTAACAATATTAATTCTTCCAATCCTTGAGCATGGAACATCTTTCCATTTGTGTCACCTTTAATTTCTTTCATCAATGTTTTATAGTTTTCAGAGTACACATCTTTCACTTCCTTGGTTAAATTTATTCCTAGGCATTTCATTATTTCAGTTCAACTGTAAATGGAATTGTTTTCTTAATTTCTCTTTCTGCTACTTTGTAATCAGTTCAGAAATGCTACCAATTTAAGTATTAACTTTTTATCCTGTGACTTTATTGAATTCATTTATTACTTCTTGTAGTTTTCTGGTGGAGTCTTTAGAAATTTTTTTAAAGATGTTATTTATTTGTCAGAGAGAAAGGGAGGGAGAGAGCACAAGCAGGGGGAGTGGCAGACAGAGGGAGAAGCAGTCTCCCTGTTGAGCAAGGTGTCCCATGCACAACTTGATTCCAGGACCCTGGGATCATGACCTGAGCCAAAGGCAGACACTTAACTGACTGAGGCACCCAGACATCCCAAGTCTTTAGGGTTTTCTATGTATAATACCATGTCATCTGCAAATAGTGGCAGTTTAACTTCTTACCAGTTTGAATGCCTCTTATTTCTTTTTCTTGTCTGATTGCTATGGCTAGGACTTCCATTACTATGTTAAATAAAAGTGTCAAGAGTGGACATCCTTGCCTTATTCTTGACCATAGAGGAAAAGCTCTAGGTTTTCCACCACTGAGTATGATGTAAGCTGTGGATTTTTCATATTTCTTTATCATATTAAGGTATGTTCCCTCTAACCCCACTTTTGAGAGTTTTAATCATGAATGGATGTTGAATTTTGCCAAATGTGTTTTCTGCCTTTATTGAAATGATCTTATGGTTTTTATCCTTCTTTTTGTTGATGTGGTATATCACATTGATTTGCAAATATTTAACTATCCTTGCATCTCTGGAATAAATCCCACTTGATTGTGGTACATGATCTTTTTAATTTATTGTTGTATGCAGTTTGCTAATATTTTGTTGAGGATTTCTGTATCTATGTTCATTCGGGATGTCGGCCTATAGTTTTCTTGTGGTGTCTTGGCTGGTTTTGGTATCAGGGTAATGCTGGCCTCTGAGAATATATTTGGAAGCCTTCCTTCCTCTTCTATTTTTTGGAATAGTTTGAGGATTTGGTGATTTCTCAAAAATTAAACACAGGGCCACCTGGGTGCCTCAGTCAGTTAAGCGTCTGCCTTTGGCTCAGGTCATGATCTCAGGGCTCTGGGATCGAGTCCCACGTGGGGGGTCTCTGCTCAGCAGGGAGGCTGCTTCTTCCTCTCCCTGTGCTGCTCCCCCTGCTTGTGCTCTCTCTCTCTCTCTCAAATAAATTAATAAAATATTTTTTTAAAAAATAGTTAAATAGTGTTACCATATGGCCCAGAAATTCTACCCTAGCTAAGGACTGAAAACAGGTAATCAACAGATACTTATACATAAAAGTTGTTCACTTGCACAGTGAATAGCCACAGCACTGTTCACACCTGCCAAAAAACAGAAACAATCCCAATGTCCACCTACAGACCGACGGACAAACTGTAGTGTCTCCATACAATGGAATATCTCCAGGTCACAAAAAGGAATGAAGCGTTGACACATGCTACAATGTGAATGAACCTCAAAAACATTTACGCTAAGTTAAAGATACCAGGAACAAAAGGTCACATACTGTATGGTTCATGTCTCTGAAATACCCAGAGCCCCGGAATCGATAAATCCAGAGGGACAGAAAGCAGACTAGTTTTTTCCAGGGGCTGCAGGGAGGGGAAATGGAGAGTAACTGCTTAAGGGGGTTTCATTTGAGGGTAATGAAAACACCGTAGAATTAAGCAAAGGTGGTGCTTGCACAATAATGTGAACATACTAAATGCACTGTATTGTTCACTTTAAAATGATTAACTTTATGTTCTGTAAATTTCACCTCAACAACACAAAGTGAAACAATGTCGAAAGGCGGAGCGCACGCCCTTCCCAGAGGGGAGCTACAAGCAGAAATGCAGGCTCAGTGTTACAAGATTGTTTTCAACTTTTTAAAATAAGCCAGGGCGCCTGGGTGGCTCAGTCAGTTGAGCATCTGCCTTCGGCTCGAGTCGTGATCCCAGGGTCCTGGGATTGAGCCCCAAGTCGGACTCCCTGCTTAGTAGGGAGTCTGTTTCTCCCTCTCCCTCTGCCCCTCCACCTGCTTGTGCTCTCTCTCTCTCTGTCAAATAAATAAAATCTTAAAAAAAAAAAAAGATAAGCCAGAAATCCAAATTTGCTTATGAACTCTCCCAAATTTTATACACTGATAGCCAACTCAAAGTATTAGAAATCTCTATGTGGACCAAACAAAATACATCTATGACCCAAATCAGCCCACAAGACCTAAGTTCCACACTCTACACTGGACAGTAGCAAGCCCATGAACGTCCCTGAGCTGGAATATGGGATGACATAAGAAAAGTTTTAGGAAGCCCCAAGGTATCCTCTGTTGGGCACCCGTGATGTACCAGGCACTGAATGAGGCACGTCACTAATGTGACGACATAACCCCCACAAGTACCTGGGGGGGGGGGCTGAGTGGTTAAGCAGCTCGCCCAGAGTAAACACATTCCAGAACCCAGATTCAAGTCCAGATCCATCTGGGTTCGCCACCTCCACATCTCACACATGTCTGATAGGCATCTCAGACTTCACAAGGCCCCAGAGAACTCTCATTAATGTTTTTCCTCAAAAACCTTCCTCCACCCGTCCTGACACTCAAGACAAAACCCCAAAAATCACCATCTTTGGATTCCTGAGCCCTCCTTCCCCCACTCCCAATCCTGGAAGCCCTCTGCTGAAATCCCAAGTCTGAGGCCCTCTCAGCAGCTGCCCTGCCTCCACCACGTCTCACTGTCCCTCATCAGGACCACATGGCAGCCTCCTCGCCAGGCTCCTGGCATCCACACCAATGCCTCCCTCATCAGTTCCCCATATGACAGCCACACAGTCTTTCTGAAAGATCAAGCAAATGACATTGGTACCCAACTTAAAACCCTCCAACATACCACTCCACACCCCTGCCAAGGCCTGGGGGCGGGTCAGGCTCTTTCTGTTTAGTAATAAGGTCACCAGGCTCACCCCCTATCCTGGAGCGGCACAGCCTAAGATTTGGGGGACTCCTTACCCCCACCCCCAAATAAGTGTCCTACCACTGCCCACACTCACCCCTAAACTATCACCCTCAGCTACCCTAGAGAAAGCAGGATAACACAGCCAAGGAGGGGGAAGAAAGGAAAGAACACAGCCCACTTCAGCCTGCAGCAGACGGATGGATCTGTGAGTGACGAAGAGCCCAGCAGTCCCAACCTCGATCTGTCAATCTAGGGCCTCCCGTTTTCCCTGGGAGGGTATAAAGGGCCTGGCACAGCTGAATTAGGGGATCACAGAGCCACCAAGAACAATCTGGCTTGGCAGGAAGGACCTTGACTCTCCAGGCTAGCCAGGAACATCACACACACACACACACACACACACACACCACTCCCAAGTACACACTAACTGCACAGCACTGAAGCTCTGGGACAGGATGCAGAGCCCCTGCCAGGGCCACTCGGAGCACCACAGTGCAAAGGGGAGAGAGGGCTGGACCTCCAGGGCAGGCCTGGCCAGCTCCAAGTGTCCACGGCCAGGCGGAAGCCCAGCTGCCGAGTCCCTCCTCCCTCCCTCGCCCGGACACCCCCACCTGCAACAGCCTGTGACTAGGTGTGCGTCCCCTCTGGCTCTGGCACAGTGCCAAGAAGCCTTGTCAGAGCTATGCAGAGACAAGTTCTGCCCAGTTCCATGCCCGGACCCCATTTCAGATCTCCGGGCCAGGGAGGGAAGGCTCTGGTCCCCAACTCTGTCCCATGGCCTCCCACAATCCCCTCCACACACACACAGCCCCCACTGTCCTTGATCTTTGCTCCTCCTTCCCCTGAGTGACAGGTGGCTTCCCTGCCCCACAGTAGGCCAAGAGCCACCAGGGGCTCCCTGCCAGGCAATAGGAGAAGGGACTCTGGCTCCTCCCCCACCCACCCACTCGGGGCAGCAGGGCCTGGAGACTAGCATTCCTCCACAGCCTGGGGACACTCACCAAAATGTTCTTTAAGAAATCCATCATCTTCCACCAGTGCCCTCCCCTGCAAGTCAGGGGGCTCTGCCTGCCTGAGCACCACTGTAGCTGTTGGTGCTACCACCCAGCCGCTGGACTGCTGCTGACGTTGGACAACTTCCTTAAGATCAAACAAGGAACTGCAGGATTTGGGTGTCCGCCCGGAGCTGTTATTCCACATTGACTAGCCCTGACCTTTGACCCCCTCCTTTGCCATTGCTGTTTTCCTGGGAGCCCAGGGCTCGGGGTCATGTGTCATAAGGGCAAAGAGTCCCCCCCCCAGGGGAAAGGCACCATGCCAGCAGGATGTAAGAGGAGACCCACTTGGGGGCATAGGCAAGTCAGGGTGCAGGAAGCATTCCTGCCCATCCATCCTTGCATGAGCTCTCCATGCTGCTGGCCTGCGATGTGGGATGGAAGGCAGGACCCCGTGTGCTTGGGGCCTCAATGTTCCCACCTGTGAACTGGAAAGCCCGACATATAAGGAGAATAAGAAGAAAGTAAAAGAAAGCAAGCAGGTGGCTGCATCTTTAAAGGCATTCACATGGTCCTCACAGATCCTGAACCGTCCTACTCAAAGGTTTGAAGAAACACCTGAAAGAGGAAGACGTGGTTCCTTTCCAGGTGGGGCTTATAGGTGGAGGGCAGGGCACAGTGAACTGCTTTCTTTCATGAACAGCCTGCCGGGTTTTTTAGAATCATTACCTGTATTACTTTGGCTTAAAAAAATTTTTTTTTAATGTGCTTTAAAAAAGAGAGCAGTCCTCATGCCCTGTGGCTCTCCCATAAGAAAAATTAAAAATAAATAAAGCAAACAGCTTGGAGAAACACATATGGCTTCCACAGCTCAGGGTCCAGAGGCGCCAGAGTGCTGTGCTATCAACAAGAGTGCAAGTGTGGGGAGTGAGGTGCCAGGTCCCAGAGCTCAGCCCAGGGCTCACCTGGGTCTCAGAGTCTCCTTCCAACAGTAATAAACACACTGCGTTCAACATCCATTGTTACCCTCGATCCCATTCCAGTTTGGGGCAGAAAGCAACGTCCCCGGCTCAGAAGGAAAGGAATGAATTTTTTTTTTTATCCCTCCAAAAAAGGTGGTATGGTGTGGTGGAAACAGCCCCAGACTAAGTGGTGGCAGACAAGGTTTTAATTCGTGGCTCTACTGTTTACAAGCTGCGTGAGCTGGTTACTCAGCCTCTGAGCCTTAGTTTCCCTATCTGTAAAATGGAGAGATCTGACCCACTTTGCAAGGTGTTTTAGAAGAGGATGTGCTGAGTAGAATGTGTCCAGTGGAGGGCAAAATGCAAAGACCCTCAGCCTTTTAGTTGGTGGCATGAAAAGTACCACACCACCTGCTGAGCTCTACCCAAGAAGCCAATCTTGTCTCTGCCTTCCCTCCTCTGACCCAGCCCACCACCGGGCACATGGCCCATCTCCTCTCCCCAGCCCAGCCCCATCCTGCTACTGCTTGAGCTCCAGAGAGCCCAACAGCATCCATGGGTGAACAAAAGCCAGGAAATAGCCCCAGGGGCTGGAGGAAGGCACAGCTCAATTGAGGTCAGAGAAGGCCTTGGCACAGGTCCATCCCTGGGGGCTTGAAATGACACTGGAAGTCATAAGGGGTGGAGGGAGGAGGACAGAGTTCTAGGATGTGAACTGTGCCACTGCACACAGTTGTAGCAGCCACATGCTAGGGGGAACCCTGGCTGCAGAGAAGGGTGACAATATCCCTTCCAACTCTTAAAATTCTGGTAGAAAACCAGCCTCCCTGCCCCTGGGGAAGGTACCCAGAGTAAGGCTCTGGTGTCTTCAAGTATCTTCCCTGTTTCCTCCCGCACCTGTTTGTGGCTCATCTGCATTCCTGCTCAGAGCCAATGAGTCATTTAGCTGAGCCCCTACCCCACCCTGCCACGCCCACTCTCTCCTCAGGACTCGCCATATCCGGAATACTTCTGCAATCCCCCTGCCACAGCACCCCAGGACCCAGGAAGCCTTGTGGTCCAATCCCCTGCCTCTGTACAGGAATGCATTCAGAGGCAGCAGCAATTAGGAAGGACAGAGATAGGGAGCTAATCCCCCCAGAGCCAAGCACTGACTTGAGGCAGGAGACCAAGAGAAGACCAGCCTCAGTCCCTCTCTTACCCACTCCCCTTTATTTGATTGACTCCTACTTGCCCTTTAGGCCTTAGCTTGCAAATCACCTCCTCTCGGAAGCCTTCCTGGCGCCCCCCCCCCCAGCATCCTGTGCATGCCCTGTGGAATCACTTCTCTTTCTGTATTGTTCTTGTTTGGTCCCTCCACTTCATCTGTAACCTCAGCATCTGGCACATAGGAGCTCAATAAATACTTGCTGAATGAATAACTGAATAAAGGAACTGACTTCCATCTAGTGACTAAGACAATCACCTAAGTAAACAACTGCGACCCAGTAAAAGAGAAGCCATCACAGGGACGAGCCAACACCCGCATGGACGCACGGAGGCGGCAATGGCTATGCTACAATGTAAGGACTTTGCAGAAGGGGGCTCCTCTCCCCATTTTGCAGGTAAAACCACAGACATACAAGAAAATCAAGTCCTGCCCTAAAGATGCGCTGTGGTAGAGCAGGACTCAACATCCAGGCCTAGGATTCATTCCCACTACCTCCCATTCGACCCTTCTGATACTCCAATTGGGGAGGAGGTGGGAGATGAAGCTCAGAGAGGTTAACTAACCTACTTAGGGTCACACAGCCTGTTGGGAGCAGAGCCAAGTGTCCCAGATGAAAAAGGGGAGGAAGTGGAGGAAATGGAGAGGATGAAGGGGCAAGGTGGGGGGAAGATTAGTGTATGTGCCTTTGCTAAACTCAAGAGGCCAGGAAGAAGGCTCTGGGTAAGGAGGCCCACAGCCCCTGGCAGGGTCATGAGTGCCTGTGGCAGTGCGACCACCCACTGGCACTGGCGGCCTCTCCGAAGGGGGCGGGCGGGGTGGGCCCACTGGCCAACATAATGAGTCCTGAGGACAGCCAAGCACGGAAGAAGGAAGGAGGACCAGGGAGCTTAGCAGCCATTCTGGGGCGGACAAAACTGCCCACTGACCACTGGGAGGTGGGGAGCAGAGATTAAGGCCTGAGCAAATCTCCCCTCTGTCAAATTAGCCTCTTGTGCCTGAAATGAGACCTCTCTTTCTTCTATACCAGAAAACCCACTATTAAGAATGCCTGACGGTAATACTTGGATCATAAAATATCCTGCCTGTAGCAAGTTCACCTGTATCAGCAGGGTTTCCTTCCCTGCCTGGAACTTCTGCCCAGCAGCTGTGATCCAGTAGGAAGAGCACCAGAGTGGGGGTCAGACAGGCCAGCATCCAAAACCCAGCCCAGCCACCCGCCAGCTGGATGACCCGGGGCCCCATTTTCTTCATTTGTAAAATTAGAATAGCAATCCCCCCCTACCTTCCTGGGTGCATCTGAAGACAAAATGAGATGACAAGTGTGTGTGTGCCTAACACAAGGACAGCAACTGGCCAACAAATGCCTGTCAACTTTAAATCTGTCAAATGTATAGAATTAATTAATTTCATGATGGGAGCTGCTGACATGTACTGAGCTCTCATGACATGTGCCAGGCCTCTGACTCGGACCCCCATGACCATGCATGAGGCAGTCCCTACTATTATCCCCACTCTACATTTGTGGAAACTGAGGCTGGTGGAATTCAATAACTAGGTCAACAGGCACCAGTGGTGGATGCCTCCAGAGTCCAAGTTTGGAACCACCACACTCACAGGGCCTGGGAGCACTGCAAGAAGCAGGATGCCCCGGGTCCAAATCCCACCTGTTCTTCCCTAAAATCCTCCTGAAACCCCCCCAGCCAGAATACCCAGAGCATCTGACTTGATTTGGGTACATACCATATTCTGTTTCCTCTTAATGGCTAAGACTGTCTGACCTTTTCTCTAAATTAAAAACTCCAGGGGCACCTGGGTGGCTCAGGGGGTTAAGCGACTGCCTTCAGCTCAGGTCATGATCCCAGGGTCCTGGGATCGAGTCCCACATCAGGCTCCCTGCTCAGCGAGGAGCCTGCTTCTCCCTCTGCCCCTCCCCCTGCTCATGCTCCTGCACGCACACTCTCTCTCTCAAATGAATAAATAAAAAATCTTTTTAAATAATTTAATTTAAAATTAAATAAATAGACAATAAAAACTCCTGGCAGGCAGAAGCTATGTCTCCACACACCAGATTTCATCAAATCTACAATGACCTCCACTGTAAGATACGTATATTTTACACATCCCTATCAAAGCAAAACCACGGCCAATTACACACTGGGGCCTGTATCCCTGGTGAGATGCAGCCTAATCTCAGGGATGTTACATGAAAGGGGAAACGTGTATCTCAAAGCGATGAAATACAGTCGTAGCTACTTGGTAATTATGTGTACTCAGTAATTATTTCTTGGGGTAGTAGAAAGAATACTGAACTTGAAATCGTAAGCCTCGAGATTGCGTCTCCCCAGCTGGCCAAGGGGAGTGCTCCAAACACCTCTCTAAGACTCAGTTCTCTCATTTATAAAGTGGGGGACAGAATTCTTCCCTTCAGAGGAGTTGTGAGAACCAGAAGCATTTGAGACAATGCTTCATAAACTGTAAAGCACTGTCCCAACTAAAGTACAAAGAGGATAAAGATGAACGGTGGAAGATGGACGCCATCCGTAGTTGTGACCAAGGCCAGAGACCCTGTGGGTGTTTGTAAGAGGCACAGCCTTGGGGCAATCCAGCCCCCATTTTCTAGGGAACAACCAAGGTTCCTGCTTCTGAGATGTCCCTACCTTGAACAAAGGTGTGACATTTGTTCCCTGGCCAGCACTGATAAAGGAACGGTGGAGTCTACACAGTAAAGGCTCTCCAAGCCAGGCTTTGGGAGGCCAGGCTACAGAGCTTATGGATCTGATCCAGTCTGTGGCCTGAAGCTTCCAGGCCTCCAAACAAAGGTGGGCTCAGCGTCAGGTCCAAGCCTCCGGGTGGGGGGGGCGGGGGGGGCGGTTGGAGAAACAGCTCTGTAAATCTCATGGGGTTATCAAGTTAGAGGGCCTGTACCAGGGTGAGCCAGGGCATCAGGCAGCAACCTGAACAAAAGCTCGCAGGCAGGAAAGTGGCAGGGGTAGCCTGGCTCTGGTCTTACCCGTGGCCGTACTGCATCCCCTTGCTCGTGTCTATCCTGAGGAATAGGAAATAAAACAACCCTGAGGCTGAGAGGGTAGAAGCAAAGGGCAGTGTCTGCTTCCCCTCGAGTCTTCTTGTCCCCGAAATGCAAAGTGTCCCATGTTCCACAGCTGTCCTCTCTCCTAATTGGCGCTGGGTGGGCTGAGTGTCAGAGACATGGCCCCCTCCCTCCATCGCTCCTTGGTGATCTTCGTTCCCCAGGCAAGGTTCCTGCCTAAACCAGGGCACCTTCCAACTCACTCTCTCCCATTATGCTTGCTTCCCCTCAGCCCCTGTCTCCCCCACTCTGTCCTGCCTGCTTTCCTGCCGGCTCTCTGACAGTGGACACTGCAGCCATGCTGTCCAGCCCACCTGGACGCGGGGTTTGCAGCGAGGGCAGCAGAAGCCTTCTGTACCCTGCCTCTCCCCCTGTCCCTCCAAGAAGGAAGTTTGAAGGACCAGGCACTACTAACCCTGGTGCCCACTAGCCGCCTCCCCTGATCCTGGCCTTGACCCCCTGCCTAGGAGAGAAAGGAGGCTGAAGAAGCTGCCGCCACCGCCGGTTTGCCCATTCAGAGAACGCAGCCCTGCCCGGCCCAGACATGGGCCGCCAGGGTGGGGGTCCTCATCCTGCCGGTCACTGAACTGTGACCAGAGCTCAGTTCACTTGTGGCCAAAATAAAGATTCCTCCTACTCTCACTCCTCAACTCACTCCAAAGGCTTCAAGCAAGACTGCGGGGAAGGACGCAACTTCACACCATTTCTAAAGTAGGAGGCAGCACAACCCAAGGTATACACCACATACCAACCAACCTTCTCAGCAGGCCTCTCCTAGCTCTGCGCCTCGGCTCCCACACTCATCCAGAGTCTGCAGCAGCCGCTCTCCCCTCCCCCCCACCCCAGGGCCACGCTGTCACACCAGGGAGACTCTCAACGACCGGCACATGGCTGCTCCCAGCACCCTCCTGCCTGGGAGATGCTCCCAGCTATACAACCTCTGCTCTGAGGCAAAGAAGAAAAATAAAGCTCTCCACATGCCCCATGCCCCCACCAGCACTGTTACTAAGTGACAACAGCAAGGTTTAGAGATTATCTGGGCCTTCCTGTTAACACCTCCCCCACCCAGGACAAAAGACTCCTGGGATTTGGCTGGAGCCAATCCCCTACCTAGCACATGGCAGGTCCTCATCAGATGCACTGGACTGAGAATCAAACAGGTCAATCTCTGTTGTGCCGCTCGCTGGGCTCGGCCAAGCCAAGGGCAATGTCAGAAAAGAAGGCGTGGGAAATGGGTAACTTTGGGGGCTCATGCTCCCAATGTGCCTGAGAGATGCCGTCAGAGTCATCCCACCTCAGCCCCGGCAGCCCCTAACAGACCCAACGGTCCCCTCCCTGAAGGAAAGGCAGCAGGAAGGCTGGAGGGCTCCAGCCTCCCCACCTGTGGGAGGTTTCACCAGTGGCGAACCTGCAGGAAGGGGCATCTGCAAACTGCACGTTCTTTCCCTTCCCCATCTTCCAGTTAATGATTACATAAATAAATGCTTCAGTCCCCAAGTGATTCTAACAGTCAGACCCAGAGCTCCAACAGCCTAATTATACCCATGCAACTGCATGGGGACGTTGACACTGAACCGCTCTTTCCCATAAACCATATGTCACGTTACAGGATTGCCCCGCCCACTTTTGCCAGCTGAGGCTGATGAATGGGTGCGGGGGCAAATGCAGGCCCTGTAAGGTGTGGGGTAGTGCTGTTGGGTTGCCCAGCCCAGGCCCGGCTGTCCTGCCTGGGGGCAGCGTTCGGTGACAGAGTCCTGCAGCATCCACCCCCAAACAGACACCCCCCCCATGGGGAATTACAACAAAGAACAGGCCAAACACTCACAGCCACCACCACCCACACCCACACCCACACCCACACCTAGTCCTCGGGGAGGTTTGGGGGCCCCCAAGGTGAGGACCGTCAGCCAGCTGCACACGCCCTGATGCAATGAACAGCCGGATCTGGTGCTGTTTCTAACGCGCCTGCCCAGCGGCCCCCTCCTCAAAGCAGACAGACAAGAGGAGGTGTGCAGAGCGAAGGAGCACCAAGTGTGAGATCTCAGCCTTTTTCTCATGATCCAATTCCTTTTCTACCGGAAGATCCGTGCATCGGGTGGATGTGTTGGAAGTGGTGTGGACGCCAGGCTCAGAGGGATTGTGCCACCTTCCAAACCTCACACCGAGGCTGTTGGCAGGGCAGGACCGACACAGTAGATGAGCCTGCCACGCAGGGAACATGGGAGCCAGCGGCAGACGTCCCCACTCTGACTGAGGAGCCTGCCACGAACCTCTCCTAGGCCTGGTCTCCCCTATGGCTGCCTCCAGGAGCACCTGAGTGGTGAGGTAGGCACTGGACACAGTGGTGGGGCCCCAGGATCTGGCAACGTGACCCCCTGGGTCTGCCCAGCTGACTGAGCAGCTGGTGGGCCTGTCACTACTCCCCAGTCTCAGCCCCAGGCCATGGGCTCGTGTTGATGGTACTGACCACAAGGGGGCCTGGTGAGCCACAGAGAGGGTCCAGACCCACAGCTGGGCTCCAGGTCGCTCCCTGTGAAGCAGACGGAGGAGGTGGAGAGAGGTGATGGCCACAGATCTATCTAAAGAGAGCTCTGGCCTTTTACAGACCCAGACACACTTCCAGGACCCTTTCAGCTCCCCAAAGGGTAGGTGACATTTTCACTAAATTGGGAGTTCCTTTGGCCACACGACTGTCCAGAGGGAGGGGTAAACTGGAGCCCTGGGAGTGACCAGTCTGAAAGGGCCATCAGGAGGTGATATCATGACCCTGCTCTCCCAGACCTAAAGGACAGGACATGTCTACTGAAGAAGGAAGGTGCATTTGTGATTTTGGCTGAACCTAAGAGGCTTGGGCTGGGCACTCACCCTTATGGTCATCCTCTCATAGCACCACCGGGCAGCCTGGATCTGTTCTGCCCTGGGAGACAGGACACCCTGATTGCAAAAGAAGCCCACTGCCTTCTCGGGGCAAGACAGTCCTGGGGTCCTAGCCACCAGGACAGTCTGACGTTGCACAGAAGAGACCCTACCTCCAGCTGTGCTTGGCCACTCTGGTCAGCTCTGTGGAATTCTGTTACATGAGTGACACAGTCCTCCTGCCTCTATCGCTAATCAATCTGGCCCCAAAGCTCCCCTGAAACTGCTCTTTTCAAGGTCACCAATGACCTCCATATTGCCAAACCCAAGAACTTTTGCCCTACCTCATCTCTCAGCACCACTCCCCCCTTCAACAAGCCCCTCCCTGGGTTTCCCAAGAGTGCTGCTCTCCTGGTTTTTCCTCAGACCTCCTCACAGGCTCCTCCTCTGGAAACCTCCTCTGTGGACATCCTCTAGGCTCAGCCTGGGCCCTCCTCTCACCTCCATTTCTGCTGTCCTCCCAAGCTACCTATCTGTCCCCCTGGATTTAATGCCATCTCTAGGCTGACTCCTCACATGAAAGTCTCCACCCCAGACCTCTCCTTGGACCTCCAAATTAGCATTTCCAAATGCATATTTGGTTTTTCCACTTTGCTGTCTTATGAATATCTCAAACTCAGCACATCCAAAACAGTACCCTGATCTTCCTCCAGAACCTTTCCAAGCCTTTCCATCTCAGAAAAATGGAACCAAAACCCATCCATTGCTCAAGTCTCATCTAGGACAACTAGACATCCAGATTCCTCCCCCATCCAGTCCAAAAACACATACTCTTGTCTCAACCTCTTCAATATAACTCAAATCTACCCATTTCTCTTCATCTCCACTGCCAACCCACCCCAGTTTCAAGCTCCAACTTTTTGCCCAGACTAGAGCAAAAGCCCCCAATATGATCTCCCTCCTTCCACTTCTGCTGATCTACAGTCCACAGGGGCCAGCACCCACCACAGCGATCTCTAGCAGTCCAAGGCAGAATCTGGACACATAGCCCCAGAGCCCTGAGATGGGCCAGGCTGAAACCAGAGGCTTCAGATTGGATAAGAACGGCTCCTGCCCTTGAAGCCCCATCCTGCTGAGGAGTCCGGGCCAGCCCCAGGGTCTCCCAGGAATCTCGCGCAAGTGACCAGGGTGACGGTCCTCCTGGGGCCGAGGCTGTAAGTCCCCCACCCCCTCCCTCCTGTCCTTCAAACAGCTGATAGGCAATTCCCAGAAGAGAACATCTGGGTCCTGGTGCAGAGCCTCCCCCACACTCGTGCATCAAGGAGATTGAATGATTATCAGTGAGCTGGAAGGCCCTGCCGGAGTGTTTGCACACCCAGTGATACTGAGTTTTAAACATGTGTGCCTGTTTACTCTCCCTGCCAGCGCTCTGCTGGCTGCCCTGTAGCCAGGCAACGCTATCTGACCTGGGGGACCGTGAGGGGGACTTTCCGTGCCAGGCAAGTCACCTGGGGCAGGTTATCTAAGTGCAGCCAGTCTCAGCATAATGAAACTCCTGTCTTCCCTCCCACACCTTCCCTCCCTCACCACCAAATGATCCCGGGCCCACGGGCAGCACAGCAGACCACTCTGATGGGAAGAAGTAGGTTAAATGGGAAGAAGAGGACAATGTGTGGTTGGAGGCAGGCAATGGCAGCTCCTTTCAAGAAAACATTGGACAACCCCAAGTCAGGGCTGGGTGAAGCTCACATATGTCACCTTTTTGCCCTCAACAAAGGGGTAATACTTCCATCTGGATGGGAGATCAGCGAGTTGCTGATCTAAGGTAACAGAATCAAGGTCACACCTCAGCTTAGACTGACAATGTGAATGTTGTGTGCCCTTCTTTTCGCTGTGGAAAAGCTTAGGGACTTACGACATCCCCACCCTTCAAAACCCATGGTCAGGGGAGGACATTTAGAATTATATAATTAGTCATGGGCTTACAAAGCAATGAAATCAGGCAGTGAAAGAATCAGCCACAGAAACATGGAACCCCGTAAGAGGAAGACATAGTGTGACAGGTGGCGGGGGGGAGGGGGGCTTTTAGGGTTTCCTTAGGGATGGGTAAAAATCCTCCATCTGACAGATGAGAAACTCAAGTCTAACAAAGCCCAACATCTCCCACTGAACTGTAGAGGTGGTCTGACCTTGCCATAGGCTCAATAATGTCCCCCTCCAAAAGATGCTCGTCTTCAACCTCAGAATCTATGAATATGTGAAGTTACATGGCAACAAAAGGGAATTAGGTTGCAGATAGAATTAAGGTTGCTTAATCAGCTGACCCTGAGATGTGAAGAGGATCCTAGGTTATACAGGTCTGTCCAATTTAATCAAGAGTCCTTAAAACGAGAAGCCAAAGAGAGAGAAGCAGAGAGAAAGCAATGGGAGAAGGACTTGGCCAGTGCCGCTGCCCTTGAAGACAAAGGAGTAGAGCCCTGTCAACACCTCGACTTCAGCCAGTGAGGCTTCTCACCTCCAAAATTTTGACAATAAATCTGTGTTGTCTAAAGCCATCCAATTTGTGGTCATTTGTTTCAGTAGCCGTAAGAAAATAGTACAGACCTCCTGACAGGAAGAGCACAGGAAGACTTTATGGAAGGGAGGAGCTCTGACACTCCAGCACCATGACTCTGACTGGGTAACCTCTCCCCGCTCCCCAAAACTGAACTGCTCTGTGGCACATATTCACAGTCTGGGGTGAACTTTTACTTTGATATTCTGATACCTGCCTTGAAGCTCTTTCCCAACCTTCAAGAAACCAGGTGTGGACTCCTGACCTCCACTGACTGCACCTGGGACTCATGCAGCAAGAAGAAAGGCTGCCCAAGCAGATGGCAGAGAACCAAGCCATCCAAAGGAGACGGGGACACTGCTTGTCCAGGTGACTCAGGCTGGTCTGATGACCTGAGATGCCTGGGCCTCCTGGTTCCCACCTCTGCTGCCAGCCCTTGGGCTCTGGGTCCCTGCATCAGCCTTGTTCTCTGGGTGACAAGGCCCAACCTCGACACTTACTAGACCCTCAGCACTGGAAGACCCACCTTCCTGCTCCCCAGATCCGACTGTAGTGCCTAACCTACTTTCTGCTTCACTGTTTTGGTGTTTGAAGGATTCACTAGGGCTCCCAGACACCAGGATCCATTCCCTCATGGGGAAGTGACAGAGAGAGCATCATGCCAGGATTTCCTGCCTTTCTGAGCTTACCCAGGCTATCTTTGTCTCTATGCCCAAGCAGGGACCTCTGGACTCCTTAGTGGAGATCACGTCCCATCTTGGGTCACTCTCAGAGGTAGTTTCTGGGGCTTTTGCCTCCCTGCAGCCATCATACCCTTAAAGAGCAGAGATCGTACCTTCCCAGTTGAACGAGGGGTCACCAAGCATGAAGAGACAGATAGATAAGCCACAGCTCCTGCCTCCTGCTTCTCATGGCCTAACTCTCCTGACCACAGAATGACCACCCCAAAGGGAAACTCAAAATGCTGTCCCAAACTCCACCTGGACAGGCAGCCATACAGAGATCCAGTTGCATTCTCAAAATCATCCTGACCCCCACCGCGTCTCTGGGTAAGATGCAATTCGGGTCTCCTCTGAGCCCAGGCCACCTGCCAGGACCAGCCCATGGGAAGGGAGAGCTCTAGAAACAGCAGGAGAGCAGAGGTCAGGAGCCAGGGAGGATATGAGGAAAACAGTCGCTGGAGAGAGCAAGTCCCTCCCAATAACACTGAAATGAATCTTTTAACATCAAGTTGGTCAAAGGAAGCCTAGGTGAGGGGAAACTGGGGCTAGGCCCAGCAGCTGGTGGTCCCAGATAAAACCACCCAGCCACTCTACCTCCCCTCCCCCACCCCCTTCCAGCACTTCTCCCACTTCTTGCCTCCTGCCCTCTCCTTGCCTCTTCTCCCCTCCCCACTTCCTCTTTTCCTTTCTCCCTAGTCCCCCTCTTTTCCTCTTCTACAGCAGATGACACCACCCGGCCATCCACCCCTCACTTCGGCTTTCCATTTAGAGCCAACCAGCCATCATATTAACATCTGACATTTCAGAAACTTCTCTATCTTACTGCCAAATCAAATCAGCTCAGCCCACATCATTTGCTAACAAACCCAATTCTCTCCTGAAACAGGCTTGATTTCCATGTGTAACCAAGCCAGGGGGCTCCAAAGGCTCTCTCCAGGAAGGAGCCCCTGCCAACCCAGCCTCCTGCTAGGGGCATGGCAATTCCCTTCCAAAGGATTGTGTCATGCCCGCTGAGGGGCCGAGTTCACAGAACACACCAACCACTATGTTGTAAAGTTGAAATAATTTAGCAAAATAATAATAATAATAATATCTCTGCCCTCAAAGGTTTGTCTGTCTGTCTTTCTTTCTTTCTTTCTTTTTTTTTTTTTTTTTTTGTCTTTTACCTCATCTTTAGAGGACTCTTCTGGAAATTAATATCTTTTACAAAGAGGAAACATGTACCTAAATTTCAGCAATTCCTTCTGAGCTACTTGGCTTATTCCTCACTGGTTAAATGCAAGTAAAATCAAATTTAACTCTTTTTATTACAAAGGAGCACAAACAGTGAGATCCTGTGTATTTATGCCTCTATCTGAGTGTATGATGCCAAGATGTCTGGCCACTTAGCAAATGATAAGAAGGAATATGTCTGGATGGTAGGATTATTATTAGAGCTTTTTTCCTACTTTCTTTGTACTTTACAATTGCTCAAGTTTTTTATAATAAGCATGTGTCATTTTATTAAAAATAGTTTGCTTTTTGTTGCTTGTTATTTACTTGCAGAAAGCTCTTATGAAAATTCTCCAAGAAAATGCTGGGCTTTTTTTGTTCGGTGCCACATTCTCAAGGCTGGATTAATCACTGCAGATTCATAGTCACCGGTTACAAACATCTGTTAAGCACTGACCACTAGGTATTTATAAAGCACCTGCCCTGGGCCCCTAAGGTACCAGGCCCTATGGCAGCAAGAACGCACCCTGCCCGCTCAGGACAGTCCTAGGGCTGCACTGAGCCACTCTCTCCCAGCCCCGCCCCTGTAACATCCTGCTCCCTCCCACACACACCCCTCCAATCACCCTTGAATGACATCCAACTACACAGAGGTGAACTGGTCCTGGCAGAGCTTCTGGGCCTCACTAAGCTCCCATCAGGGGCTCCCGGAGAGGGCAACGCACAGCCTATCTCAAGTTAAATCGTAGCCCCCCAAAAGATAAGTCCGCGTCCAGGAACATGTGAATGTCAAGTTATTTGGAAAAAAGGTCTTTGCAGATGTAATTAACTTAAGGATCTCAAGATGAAATCACCCTAGATTACCCAGGTGGGCCCTAAATCCAATGAGTGACCCTATAAAAGACCCCCAGAGCAGAGACAGCCACAGAGAAGAGAAGGTCACGTGAAGACAGAGTGGAGTCACGCAGCCACAAGCCAAAGGACCGCCTGAACTACCAGAAGCTGGACGGAGCAAGGACCCTCCTCCCCTGGTGGTAACACAGCCTTACCAACACCTTGATTTCAGACTTCGGCCTCCAGAACACCCGAATAATAAATGTCTGTTGTTTTAAGCCACGCAGCTTGTGGGGTTTTGTTACAGCAGCCCCATGTAAGGAATATACACTTCAAGGCCTGAAACTCCATCTCCACACTCAGCTAGGGGCAGAGAATCTGCCAGGCGCCCAGCGGGGGATGCCAAGGGCACACGGGAGGTACCTACTGGGACTCATAACTGTGGATCATCTCTCTTCAGGAACAAAAAAAGAACCCTCCATCCACAGCCCCCAAAGCACTGGACACACTAGACTCACGCGTCAGGTGAAAGACACACAGGCAGGGGAGCAGGGGGGAAGGCGGGGCGTGGAATTGGCAGGACCCCTCCTGGGCCACTCTCTAAGAGGAATTATCTACGCAGCTACAAGAAAAGAGCGGGATTATCAGTGAAACCCCCCCATCAGCATTTAGCTCACTGCCCATGATAATAACCCCTAGTGTCCATTACATACCAATATATATAATACATGCATGTGCTTTATGAAGCCCTCGCTCACCCACTTCCTTCTGTAACCCCAGCAACCCAAGGGGGTGGGCTCAGTCTACAAACGGAGGAACTGAAGTTCACAGATCAGGAACTGTGCCATGTCACACAGTTAATAAATCCCAGGCCCAGGCCCAGGGCTCTGTCCCACACAGTCATCACAGGAGGCAGGACCCAAAATAAGCAGGGATGTCATAGAAGCAGGCACTAAGTTGGGGGCAGGACAGCTGGTCAAGGCCTCAAAGGCAGGTGGCATGACGAGGGCTGGAGAAGTGAAGGAAGCGTCCCCAAGGAGATTCTGGAACACCAACTGCTCTATCAGGGCACAAGACCCGTCTAGAAGTAGAGGCTTATTTTAATATTAGCCACAGGCAAAAGGAATTAGGGAGGACACTCCCGACAGGGACAAACAGATCATGAAATGCATTCCAAAGACGCCAGGACCCTGGCATCGCCAAGGCCCTGACTGCCCAGGTCTACACTCAGTTCAATCCCAAAATCCTTTACGCAGAGGCTGGCCTTGCAGGTGGTTTGTGCCACCACAAGAACCAGCCTCACCTGTGATCCTTGACTGGCTCTGGGCAGCCCAACTACAACAGATGGGAACGTGATCCAGAGGGGTGCTCCCTCCCTGAAGAACTCTTCCCCTGGGGCAGGACCCTTGGTTTGGGCCTTTTTCCAACACCCTCATTGTCACCCACATGTATCAGGCAGGGCTTGGCGTCTGAGACACAGGGCTCAGGTGAGGCCAGTCACACAAAATGTGATTTCAATTTTGTTCATTGGACCTGGAAAGGCAACTCAACCATGGGCACCAGGCAGGGCAAGAAATCAGGAGAAACTATATTACCAACAGAAAAATCGGTATATTTCCTTCTATACTTCTTCTCTAAGCATTGCTATCCTGTGGAGGAATCGTAACGGCTAATATTTCTGCAGCACATGCTACAGACCCCTGTCCTAAGTGACAGACATACATCATCTCAATCAGCCCCCATCACAACGGCATGAGGCAAGTTCTTTTACATCTCTGTCCTACCAATGAGGAAACTGAGGCACAGAGAAGTCACACGGCTAGGAAGTGTTAAAACCATAAGCCCAGGCAGACTGGCTCCTGAAACTGTGTTCTTAACTACTACTCAATATTACTTCACGTTTTTGAGAAAAAACATCAAAGAAGTCCAAGTCCAGGTCAAAGGAATAGGGTTATCCTCTGCAGTGGGGGAGGCCATGTGGCCTGGCAGAAAGAAAGGCGGAATGGGCTGGAGAATCAAGCAAGAGGGGAAGAGGGTTCCCAGAGAAAGCGTTCTGGAAGGCTAGCTGTTCCCCCCACACAAGGAAGAGAAGAAACAAGGCCCAAGTGGTCCACATGGCTAGGCCAAGGCCTGTGGCTTAGGCTTCAGTTAGCAATGTCGGGGAAGTAGGGCTCCCCTCTGATGCCTCCAGCTCAGAAGGCAAGGATCCCAAGGCTACATGGGAGCAGACCAGGGACTCCGATGTGCTGGTGGCTCCCAGTTCCCTAGAGAGAAGCCCCCACTACCTGTTTCTCAAGGGCAAGAACCATATCACCGACATCATCGTCGTCGTTATCAAAATTATCATCATTATCAGGAGTGCCTGGCTGGCTCAGTCAGTGGAGTGTATGACTCTTGATCTCGGGGTTGTGTGTTTGAGCCCGGTTGTGTGTTGGGTGTAGAGATTACTTAAAAATAAAATCTTAAAAAAAATCACCATCTGTTATCACAACCAATTATTGACCACCTACTATGTGCTAGGCACTCCACTAGCTACTTCATGGGTTAACTCATTACTCCTCGCACCGCCTCCTCCAGGTCAGGCGGCCATTGTCCCTGTATTACACGTGAAGAAATTAGGGGTCAGGGAGATTAAGTAACACGCTCAAATGAGTCACACACAGGAGTGTGGAGTAGTGTTTAAGACACCACGGGCTCCGGAGTCACACAGACAGACTTGAGTCCAAATCCTGGCTCTGCATTCACCAGCTGTGGGACCTGAGCAAATAACTTAACCTCTTCTGACAATTACAATCAGAGATGCCAGAAGTAATTCATCTCAAATGTCAACTCCAAATGACTGGCAGTGGCTGCCTGCAGTGCTTCAGGGAGAGGATTCTGAGACCACACTCAAAGTCGGGGAAAGAGTGCTGTGATCAATTACTGACCTCCACCGTGGGGCACAGGAGGGTGGAGTCACGTCTGGGCCATCCCTGCATCTAGAGAAACACTATGGCTCGTAGAAATAGCCACACGAACACATTCTACGGCCCGTGCTCTTGTGACTAAAGCACCAAAGCCACTCAGTCTTTTCAGTGACCAGATATCCACATGGGAATAAATGGACCTAGATTCTTTTTTCCTGCCACACACAACTAAACTGAGACAGATCTTGGACCCACAGCTAAAGCTATAAAACTTCTAGAAGAAAACATGGAAGAAATCCTTGTGATATGGAGTGAGCAGACTTCTTAGGACAGAGAAGGCAACAGACATAAAATGAAAAATTAGACATCATCAAAACTAAAGCTTCTGCTCATCAAAAACACTGTTAAGAAAAGGCTGAATTTGTACCCAGACTATGTAAAGAATGCCTACAAGAAGACAGCCGATCTTAAAGGGGAAGGAGCGGTGAAAGGGATTATAAAATGGTCAACAAGCATGTGAAGAACTGTTCAACATCATTAGTCATCAGAAAAATGCCAATAAAAACCACCATGAAATGCCGCTACAAGGCCACTCAAGTGGCTAAAACAAAACAGACTGACAAGGGCAAGCGTTGGCAAGGACGTGAGCCATCAACCCTCTCACACCGTTGCCAGCAGCAATGGGAAATGGTACAGCCCCGTGGCGACCAGCAGTTTCATACAAGTTAAAATTCACCTACCCATTGACCCAGAAGTTTCACTCTAGATATGTACCTAAGAGAAATGAAAACACTAGCTCCAAAAAACAAAAACAACGACACAAAACAAATCAGAATGTTCACAGCATTTGGCTATTCATTACAGCCAAAATTGGAAATAACCCAGATGTCCCTCGATAGGGGAATGAACAAATTGTGGTGTATTCACACAATGGCAATAGAAAGGAACAAACTGCTACCCACTCAGCAGCATGGGCAAATCCCACAGACGTTACACTGAGCTGGACACAAAGGAGTACATACTACATGATGCCTTTCAAATTACATTCTAGAACAGGCAAAACAAATTTAGAGTAGAAAAAAAAAATCCGAGCACTGGCTATTTCTGTGGCAGGGGGCAGTGTGGGGGGGGATGACTAGAAAAGGACACAGCGGAACATTCCGGGGAGACAGAAATGTCCTACACATGAATCAGAGTAGGGTCACATGAATGTATCCATTAATGAAAGTACACAGTTAAGATTTATGCATTTGAATGTAACTACATTTTCTTTTTTCTTTTTTTTAATAAATCTTTTTTTTTTTTAAAGATTTTATTTATTTATTCGACAGAGACAGAGACAGCCAGAGAGAGAGGGAACACAAGTAAGGGGAGTGGGAGAGGAAGAAGCAGGCTCCCAGCGGAGGAGCCTGATGTGGGGCTCGATCCCATAACGCCGGGATCACGCCCTGAGCCGAAGGCAGACGCCCAACCACTGTGCCACCCAGGCGCCCCTGTAACTACATTTTCTGACAAGCAGTTATACCTGAGGTGATTTGCAAGAAGTGTAAGCTAGTTGGTCTAAAAGCATGAACAAAATCAGGGACAACACGCACGTGTGCAGATACGCACACATGGGGGTGGCCTCAGGCAGGTGGTGCACACGTAGACATCGCCATGTTCTTCCAGCCTTCCAGGTGCACCCCCACAGATCCAGATCCAGGCAAGCCCTTCCTCATGTCTGCACCATCTTCGAGCTCCTGGGGTGACTCCCAAGTAGCTCCCAAGGGGGTGACATCTGGACAGGTGACATAAATAGGGGTCCGTGTGGAGACCAGAGATGGCTCTCCCAGGGCCCACAGAGTGTCACCAAGAGAACCTGTGCAGGGGTGGTAATGGGGAAACAAATATTTGTCCTGACTCTCACATCCCCCTCCAGGGCTTTCTTGAAGAGGGGGAAACCAAACCTTCCTGTTATGTACTTTAGCCCTTCCCGCCCCAAGAAGGTCCCCAACATCCTTCTCACAAATGCCTCCTCACCTCGTCCATACAGAATTGGTAGATCTCAGGGGGGCAGACACCCCCTCCACTCAACCCTGACGGAAGGGGGCAGTCTCCCTTCCCAGCATGGACAGAAGAGAGGAGGCTTGGAAGCAGAAAAAAACTGGAGAGCTGGCTTTGGGCCTGAGGCCGAACTGCAAGCTGGAAAGGAAAGCCCAGCCCTGTCCCCTGGGGGAGAGAACGGCTGATGAACAACTGGTGAGCCTGGGGGGGTGGGAGGAGGAGACCTGCACAGCTCGGCCCAAAGGGAATGAAGAGGGTGCAGAGGACAAGCTCCTGAGACTCCATTTTCTTCCCTATCATCTGGAGACTTATACACCTGCCTGACCTACCCCTGAGGGTTTCAAGGGCATTAGTGAGTCATGGAGAGCAAAGTACCAAAGGAACAATGTAGGAATAAGACTTCCTGTTCATCCCCACAGCAGGAACCCCAGGCCCCCATTACCTTCTTCTGGAAAAGAGATCTGAGAGGGACTGCCCTCAGACTCAACAAAGCAGGATAGAGAAGGTCCAAGAGGGAGCTGCCCTCAGACTCACACAAGGGAAGATGGAGTAGACTGAGCAAGGGTCGCCTCACAGCTGATCAGGCCACCGCAGGCCTGGTGCGGATCCAGAGACAAATATGACAGCTCAGGTCAAAGTCAGAACGAGCCCAAGCATTGTCACCTTTGACAAAATGCCCTGCACACTCACTGTGAGCTGGGAGACAGTCAGGAGGGTCAACCCCAACCTCTTCACTTCACAAGGCCCAGAAAGGTTGTTGTCTCCGGTCAGCCCTAGGGGGTTAGCCCACCCCCGCGCTTGCCATCAGGGCCCTTCTGCCCACCCCACCTCGCCTCCCCAAGAAGCTATCCTCTCTCCTCTCCGGCCCATTGAGAAACCACAGGACACATCTGAGCTTGTCACACACTGAGCCATAAGGTTTCTTCTGCTCAGTTAAGGCCCCCTGTAAACAGCAGGCCCTTTGAGGGGTGAGGACTGTGGCCTCGGTTTGACCCCACAGAGCCCAGCGCAATGCTGGGCACACACAGTCGGCCCTCTCTCAATGCCTATTGATCCATCTGGGCATGAAAACCAGATAAAAAAATGTGGACGTGGAAACAATCCGCAGCATTCCCAGGGAGACAGCCCCAAACCGCTCTCCCAGCCCACCCTGCACCATCCACAGCGTGAGTTCTGGCTGGAACTGGGCTCTCATTCAGCCCATCTGCTTAGCATCTCTTTGGTTGCTTTTTCTCAGTTTCATATTAGGAAAAAAAAAAATCCCCCTGAAAAACACAAACAGCAAAGGGGCGGGGGAGGGGAAGTAAAGAGCAGTTGCATCAGGGGCTCAGTGGGGGCAGGAGCCTGGGCTGAGGAGGTTCTCGAGGGGCTGCAGGCTCCCTCTGCTCCAGCAGTCCCTTCCTGATGGGGCTGTCCTGGCTGTGAGGGGTGGGATGAGAAGAGCACTTTATCAAAACTGGTTTGGGTCTGAGACTTTAACTTACCATACTGACCATAGGGGGAACACCACTAACTTCAGGGGACCTTAGGTGAGTCCAATTTCCCATCCAATTTATCTATAAGAGAAATGAATCATCCCCCCCTGACATTCTGTGACTCCCAAGTTAATCCACCAAAGTGAGAGGCCTGCCACCCCCGCCCCAAGCCTGCACTGCCCCCACTGCCCAGATGCTGGGGGTAGGGTAGGGACCGTGCTGCAGAACCCCCCAAGGCCAGAGACCCTGGTGAGAGGCTAGCTTCCACCCTGGATGTCTCAGAGAGCGGTGTGCAATAATAACCTGGGGAGCTCGGGAGATCAGCAAAGCAGACGCCTGATCCCACCCTGGAGCCCGACATCATGAGTGGGAGGCCAGGACCACGCAGGTAGAGACCCCACCTACGACTGATGAGGAAAGAGGGAGCTTCAGTCTGCATCTTAAAGAACACATGTCTAAGGGATAATTTAGACAAGTGTGACCTGGAGATAGAGGGTCTGCCAGGATATGAGATTCAAGCAACACCAGAGAAACAGGAGCTCAAACACAGGCTCCCCCGACCTGGATGTCCCAGACGGTGCTCCGCCATAAACATCCACCAGCACCCACCCACGCCGCAGACTAGGAGAGTCACTGCCCTCGAGGAGCTCAGCGCGGGGAAGTGTCGGACGGCCAGCAACAGGACTTGGTAAGTGCCGTCACCAAAGAGATGCTCCCTCTGTAATGAGCAGGCTGGTAGGAGGACTGTGGTTCTAACCGTATGAGTCAGTTTGCTTTGCCAAAGGACAAAAATACGCTAGCCACAGACAGCCTCCTAACCACGGCCACAGGCTAAGTCTTTGCCACAGAACAAGCCCAAATAACAGTCGTAAGGGGATCCCTAAGTCCAAGTACACCCACACATACACACACTGACCCCCAACACCAACCACAGACGGGTCCCAACCCCAGTGTGAGCCTTCAGGGCGACCCCTCGTATGTTCCTCTGAGTCCTCAGCTCTGACCTTGGCCTTGGGGCTTTGGACAGGAAAGCCACCCGACAGGTTGCTGCTCTGCTCTTGAGCCTGCCTGGAGCTCCCGTCAGGCCAGGCTTATCCCCAACAGACCACCGGGCCCTGTGCCAGCCACAACAGGGTAGGCTTAGATACCCAGCGGACGGTCATAATGTTTTGAATGAATCCCTATGTTAACTAACAATCTCTTACTTACGCTCCAGATTCCGGATCAGCACCTCTCCCTCCTGTATCCATGCACCCTCCTGGCTCCCTCCTCTCAACATTTCCACTCACTCCTCAGCCCACCCGCCTGCTGTCCACTCCTCCCACCCCAGAACTGTTCCAAGTTACAGCAGCACCACCAGGCCACTGAGGGCTCCAACACCATACCTGGCCTCTCTGTAGCAGTTGACATAGCTGCCCATTCTTCCTTCGTGAAACGCTCCTCCCACCCAGTCTCCTGCCTCCTCCACATCAGCCTTTGCCCAGGGGAGCCCCTCAGGGCACCGCCCCAGGAATCTCTCCTCTTCTCACTCCGCCTTCTCCCTGGAGTGCTCACTGCCCCTGGCCCAGCCCTCTACCCCAAGCTTCAATTCCCACCTCTAGAAAAATGGCTCCAGATTACTACCTCCAGTCCAGACCCTTCCTGAGTCGGCCCCCAAATACTAAGCAGCTCACTGACACCCTCGTTTATGTTTCAAGCATGTACAACACAGCACTTAGAACTTCAGTCTTCATCCTCCCTCTGGGGTACCCCGTCTCAGAGAACAGCTGTACCATTTATCAGTTGTTCCAAACCCAGAGCCACTCTTGCCTCTTACCTCTCCCCACATCCTCCCTATCTCATCAGTCTACCTCCTAGGAAATCAGAGATCTGACCACTTCCAAATAACCCCACAAACCCCTCAGAGTCAGGCCACCATCATCCCCTCCCCATCCCTGCACCAGACTCCCTCAGTGACCTCCCAACCCCTCCCCCACTTTCCACTCTGCTCCTCCTACAAATTCTCCCCCCAAGAGCCAGGGTGATTTTCCAAAAGTACCATCATCTGGCTACTGTTCTGACTAAAATCTTCAATGACATCAATGCCCTTAGTTGGGATAAAGCCCAAAATCTTCAACAAAACTTCTAAGGGTCTAGATGGAAGGGATGGGCAGAGTGGGTGAAGGGGAGTAGGAGGCACGGGCTTCCAGGTATGGAATGACTAAGTCAGGGGATGAAAGGCACAGCACAGGGGCGCCTGGGTGGCATAGCGGTTAAAGCGTCTGCCTTCGGCTCAGGGCGTGATCCCGGCGTTATGGGATCGAGCCCCACATCAGGCTCCTCCACTATGAGCCTGCTTCTTCCTCNGTATGGTGACAGCTGGGAGCCACACTTGCGGGGAGCACAGCAGAACCTATAGGCTTGTCGAGTCACTATGCTGTACACCGGGTGTCACCTATACTTCAACATAAAAAAATCCTCAGATTAAAAATTTTTTAAAGTAAAAAATAAAATAAAACTTACAAGGGTCTGCCTCTTCGTCCCTAACTGCAGACGCTCTGGCCACTCTGGTTTTCCGTTCTGCCCGCACTGCCTCCTCCCTCCTGCTCCAGGGGGCTCACGGAGCCTGCCGTACTACGTCCCCCACCGAGAGTCTGCCTTTCTACGGAGCTCCCAACCCAACGATGCAGGCACTGCTGGTCCCTTGGCCTCACTTCGAGCATCAAGCACCTAGAACACTCTCCTCCTCCCTGAGGTTAGACACCTTTGCCTAACACAGTCCTACGCAACTCTCAGAGCTCAGCTTCCACATCATTTCCCAAGAAGTCCTGCCTGGCTCTCTCCAAGGTTAGGTTCGATTCACGCACACATACCCCTTACATCGTCCCCAAGCTATGCTGTGCTTCTCCCTTGGAACGTTCATCACACCTAATGCCCATCCTTCATCTTCAATTTGGTTTTTCAACTTTCACCTCCCGCCCCCTAGCTAGATGACAAGCTCCAGGAGGGCGGGGACCATGACACCTTGTTCACTACAAGGTTCCCCAGCACTCAGCACCGGGCCTGGCACAGGGCCAGCACTTATGGTAGAAAGTTGTTTGGTCTTGCCTGCCCTGCAACCATCTCCCCATCTTCTCCTAATGACACCTCAATATTCCTTTGAGGAACTACCCCTCTCCCACTCTTGGTTTTTTGGGCTTAGATAGTGGGCATGAGATCCAGGTCTGGCCAATCAAAGCCCTCACCTCTCTGGCCGCAATGATCACTTCAGAGCTAGACTGCTTCAGAGTGACCTAAGCCAGGCCCCCAAGCTTCCTCCCTGGGACTTTTGTTAGAAGTACTTCTTTCCACTGAAGTTACTAAGCAGGTAGGAGCTACTGTCACCATCTTGCCATGACAGACACAGAGCTTGACAAAGAATGAAACCAATACAGAAGAGAGATGGAAAGAGACAGACTCACGGATGTAGCCATGCCGAGAGTCTATACTTGCCATTACAAAGCAATAAATTCCGTTTAATGTAATGCTTAAGCCAAAGTGAGTTATGTTTCCGTCACTTGTAACCAAGAGTCCTGACTAATACAACATTCAAGCAAGTACTGGGTGTTGAATGAATTAAATGAGCATGTGAGTAAGGGAAGCCTGCCAAGAGAACTCAGTGACTCCTCCTAGGGGACTTCCAGGGTTCTTCCTGCAATCTCCCACCACCCATGAGCACAGTGACAAGCATCCCACATCCAACTTTGCAGACCAAGGGGCTGAAACTCAGAATGGTGACGTGCTTCGCAGCATTACCCTATGCAAACAAACCACCCAGCACCTGGCTCAGATGCCTGCACTGATACACTGAGGCTGATGGAGGTGTTCTGCCTTTCAGTGCCCCGGGTACCCCACCAGGAGGAAAGCAGAGCTGTCCTCGGTCAGCCCTGCGCCCCACCAACACCTGAACTCCTAATCCAACCAGGGCAGGCTCACATTCTATGATACCCCCCCTCAGTGCATACCACACAGCTGTCTGCATGGTGGGCATCTAATATGAGATGATAACGGAAGGGTGGCTTTCATCTACTTCCTTTGGGGGGGATCATTTGCCAACAGATCAGGTTAGGGGAGCCCCTGCTCCTCTAGATGTCCCCTCAGATGACTCAGGACGCTAGTCCTCAGACTTCTTCAGAGCTAGTCCTCACCTGGCGCGAACTGTGGGTGGGAGGGAGGGAGGGAGGGAGGATCACGTGCTGCCACCCAGGCAGAGATACTGGCTGAGCCAAAGGCCTCCCTGAGAGCCAGCTCAGGCCTGGGACCATCCTGTCGGGGATACTGACAGCTGAAAGGAGACGGGCGTGGTGGGGGGAGGGTACAGTTGCCTCAGCTCCTTTCCAGGAATGAGCAGTCAGGGCCCCGCGTTCTGGGAGGTGGTTTCCCAGGAAAGAGACTTGTGACTGCAGTGCTAAGAAGAAAGAATTCCTGACCCCTAGAAGCCCTAGAGCAGCTCTCCCACAGGGACTGGGGTGACAGGAGGGCCAGTCAGAGGCTGGCAGACCAGCCTGCAAGTGCCACTCAAGTCCCAGGACGGTGCCACCCGCAAGACCCGCCTTCCCCAGCCCCAGCCCCAGGAAGCCCTCCTGGGCAATAGCCCCTTAAGACACCAGCCCACAACCGTTTCTCAGCCCTTTAGCTAAGATCAAGTGAAGACACCAGGCTGCATTCAGTCTCCTCACTCACTCCTGCCTGAGCCCCTCGTGCTGGACCCCACAGCTCCCCAAGGCCTCATCCAGCCCCTGACACCCCCAAGTCTCAGTCACACTTTCCTCCCGAGGTGTCGGGCACTCTGTGGCACCCACTGGATGGCAGCAGCGGGGCCTGGACCAAAGGGACAGCCACTTCCCCTCCCCACTTACCAATTCGGAGCCTCTTACCTTCATGGTGGGTGGTGCAGTGAGAGGAGGGGACAGCGGCCGGTCGGGGAAGGTCACATCGGAGCTGTTGGCCAGCTCCTGCTTCCTGTGAAGAGGCCACAGAACACAGAAGAGGTGAGTGAGGGCCTGCCTGAGCCATTCCCTCTCTCTGCCTACAGGAGCTGGGCATGGGGACCAGTCTGTTAACACACACCGTGTGAAACCAGACTGGAGCGCATTCTCTGCTGGGATGTACTGAACTTTGTTCTGTTTTGTTTTGTTTTAAAACCTAGCACAGTCCGGGTACTCCTGACTCAGCGGGTTAAGCATCTGCCTTCGGCTCAGGTCACGATCCCAGGGTCCTGGGATGAAGCCCCACATCGAGCTCCCTGCTCAGAGAGGAGTCTGCTTCTCCCTCTCCCTCTGCCCCTCACCCCTGCTCATGCTCTCTCTCTCTCGCTCGCTCTCACTCTCTCTTTCAAATAAATAAAATCTTTAAAAAACAAACCTAGTCCAGTATAGCCAGAAAATACATCCTTTTATTTTATTTTTTTAAGATTTTACTTATTAATTTGAGAGAGAGAATGAGCACAAGTGGGGGGAGGCAGAGGGAGAAGCAGACACCCCGCTGAGCAGGGAGCCTGATGCGGGGCTCAATCCCAGGACCCTGGGATCATGACCCAAACTGAAGGCAGACACCCAACCAACTGAGCCACCCAGGCGCTCCTGTTTTATTTTTTTCTTATTTTTTTTATTATTTATCTATTTATTTATTTTATTTGAAAGAGAGAGCGTGTGTGTGCAAGCAGGGGGAGGAACACAGGGAGAGGGAGAACAAGAATCTCAAGCAGATTCCCTGCTGAGTGTGAAGCCAGACCTGGGGCTTGATCTTATAACCCTGAGATCATGACCTGAGCAGGAATCAAGAGTCCCGCGCTTAACCCACCCTTAACCCGGGCGCGCTGGGGCTACTCCACGTGTCGTTCCTGCACCAATCATATCAGCATCACCGGGGAACTTGTGAGAAATGTAAATTCTCAGGTGCACACCAGAGTCTCCAGTGATAGGGCCTAGGAATCTGGGTTTTACAATCCCTCCAGGTGTTCCGATGTGCAACGCAGTGAGAACCACCGCTCTAAAGACATGTAAGACCCACAATGCCTACGGGCCTCAGAGGCACTGACAAATTCTGAAAGGCATCAAAATAAATGTAACCGTTTTACCGCAATGACATAGTGGGAAATAATTCAGCCCTGAAACTGCAGCAGTTAGCATTTATCTTCAAGCATTTTCATTTGTCAAAATTATAGTGGTTAATAAAATACAGCTATACATTTGGTAGATGTATTTCAAAATACATTTGAATTCAAGACCAAAAAAAAAGAGAGACAGAAGAGGAGTATAAACATTTGTGAGTCATCCTTCCTGGGTACCCTTCGACCCGATGAGCATGCGTGTGCGTGCGCACATACACACGCATACACACACACACACACACCATGGCCAGAGAGCTGACCTTGGGAGGATGCGGCTGCCTGCTGTGTGAGTGGCAGGTAGAACTTATTTTAGTCCATGTGGGCTAGGACCATGGAGAAGCAGCTCAACAGAGTTGTGTCACCATGACAACATGACAGCAACAAGTTCACCGTTCTCACATACTCCCCACTTTCCATCTGGCCTTCGCTGGTGACCAGGGAGTGCTAGCTTGCAGTCCAATCACCAGGCAGAATGTTGGCAGTGAGCTAAGCATTTGGAGCAATGGTTACGCAACAGGGCCAGCTGGGCAGAACCTAGGGGAGCCCCCAGCGAGGGAGTCTGGTGTCCTGGACGTGCCCTGACTATCTCCTGGGACAGCAGGGAGAGCTGAGGGTAACAGTAGTAAGAGTCCAAGGCCAGGCTGAGCCACCAAGGCTCCCAACTTTGCAACTGTTTCCTTCTCCAGAGCCTCACCCTGAAGTAGCCCTGACACCTGGGTCCCACTTCAATGACCAAAGGACCCCCACTGCCACCTCAAGAGAATGCTTCTGTACTTTCCAGGCCACCTCCTGCCAACAGGGATGACAGCTCCAACCCCGGGCATCCATCGTGAGAGAAGCCCACCCTCCCTACAGAGCACCAGAAGAAGCCCTTGCCCTGCGAGCCAGACACCCCCCAGCCTGGCTCCCCTTAGCCCACAGGGCAGCCCAACCTGCAAGAGACCAGGCCAGGTGCTGTGGGGCCCTGTCTACCCTGGCATGACTCTTGCCTACCCCTGCAGCGGGCCAGGCCTCATTGTCCTCGAGGCAACCAGGTAAGGAGGCTGCATGAACATCTGGCTTCGTAGAAGATCCATATGACCCCCATTAACCTCGACCTGCCAATCCCCCTTTCTGATCCTCCATCTGTCTCTTTCTTCATGTCTGCCTGGACCTAGCTCTCACTCTGGGGGGGGGGGGGGCCCCCCCAGGNACTGTAACTGGCACACGAACCAGCAGGGCCACGACTCAGCACGTGTAGATGTGCACGTGCTCACACACAAAGGACTGAACGAGGCTCCTTCCACCTCTCCGTTGAGAGCCACCTCCTCTCATGGCCTTGGGCCAGTGTGAGGTCTAGCCCAGCTGCTCTGGCCCTCACCTGCCTGTGGACCCCACAGAGCTGGATCCCAGCACAGGCTCGCCCCTTCCAGCTGTTGCGCCCTCTCCCAAGCAGCTACCACTCCTCCTCAACGGACCCAGCCCCTGAGAGCCACAGTGGCTGAAAGGGAGAGGAAGAAGGATGAACAGGGATGGGGCACCACCCTCGGGTCCCCTAAGGTGAGGATGGACAAAAGCAGCTCCCCTCGGGGGCTGGGAGCCAAGGAGGAAGCATGTAGGGAGGGGACAGGAGGCAAGCCCCATGCCCAAAGTCTACAGGACTGTTCAGGGGTTAGCTGAGGATCTCTGGATGACTCTCTTGGAGGAGGCTGTGGCACACTTGCCTGACTGCGGTCCTGGCTCTCCAGGGACACAAATCCTAGAGGAGGGCAATGTTGGCAGGCTTTTAGTATCACTGATCTAGGGACAGTCAAATACAGACTCACGCTGTCTGCTTCTCTCCACATGGTGCAAGATGTCCACTCCCATGGGACCAAAGCAGATGTGATCATTACCCAAGGCCCCTGAGTCTCAGCAAAGGGCCACCACGCCCCACCCCTCCTGCGCTGAGCCCCACTTCCCTGGGCCAGCCTGTTTTCCCTGAATGCTGGCAGAATCTCCTGGGACCAGTCTCTAGGGAGTGGTGGGTACAATTCAGTGGGGGCACAAGGTGCCTTCCAGCCAGAAGGATGCCTTGAGTGGTGTCTGGAGCCTGGAAGGTACTGGAGCAGGAATGAGCACCAGCGGCTCGTGGCTTCACGCTTGTTTTAGGGCTCTGTCCAAGACTCCAGATGGGAAGCCAGGGTAGACAGAGGCAAGCCTGTTGCCCTCAAAAACAGCAGAACTCAGAGTACACACAGGCCCTAGGTCACAAACCTACCCCGCCTTGGTATACCGATGGCTTTGAGTGGCACCTGTTGGGGGGGACGGGACACACGGCTCCATCTCCATTCTCAACTCCTAGAAGCCAAAGGTACTTAATTAAGAGCCAACTGCCTATTACGAATCGTGTCCCCCAAAAAGATATGTTGAATTCCCAACCTCCAGTACCCGTGACTATGTCCTTATTTGGAGATGTAATCAAGTTAAGAGGTCATTAAGGTGGCCCCTTAATTCAATTTGCCTGGTGTCCCTAAGAGAGGCAAAGGTGGCCGTGTGAAGCCACGGACACACGGAGAATACCACGTGACGACAGAGGCAGAGCCCGGAGTGACTCAGCTGAACGCCAAGCCCCACTGGGAGCCGCAAGACGCAAGGCCGGCCTCCACCCCAGAGCCTCCAGAAGGAGCAGGTCCTGCTGGCACCTTGGTTTGGGACTTCTAGCCTGCTGTTTTAAGCTGCCGGCCCGTGGCGTGTGGATACGGCAGCCTTAGGACACGGGGGCACTGCCAAAGTCGCAGGCTCTAACCTTGCCTTTGTCATCGGAAAACCAAAAACAAAGACAACAGAATGCCCCGCTGGCACCTCACCACCCCTGCCACGGTCAGCTGGGCTCAACCTCGTCCTGCCCCGGCCCTCACGCCCCTTGTGTGCTGTGCGGGAGCCACCCTCCCAGGGACAGCCAGGCCCAGCCCGGTCACCAGCTGGTGCTAAGACAGAGTAAAAACTTGGGTGCTCAGTGCCATTCCAGCCCTTTCTCAGGCAAACAAATCACACACAAGTAGGTGAAAGAGGCATGATTATACCAAGAAATAACCTTGAATCTGCTCTCATTTATTATAAGCAAAAGGTAAGTTATTAGCAGAGATGGTATCCTTACTATTATTTGTAACAACTTTCTTGTGACCCACAGTGATCCTGACATTGTCAAGGCACTGAGTCTGAAACTGTCTCTCCAACCAAGCCAGCCACACAGCTCCAACGATGACCCACACAGGGACCCAAAAGAGGAGGGAAAAAGGGGAACGAAGAGAAGGCAGAAGAGGGAGGAGGAAGACCATACACTCTGCTCAGCGAGAAAGGTGGTTAAGCGTGGACATGAATGGACAGGTCAGGGGCCTCCTCCAGCCTCTGGGGGTCGTGCGGGTGCTACCCACTCAGCAGCCCTGTGCCCCAGATCCACCTAGCACTGAGGTTCTCTGCTCTGGGATTCCTTCCCCAGGAGCATGGACAAACCTGGGGCAGCTGGGAGAGGGCCTGGCTGGCTTTAGCCAAATGCAGGTCTCAAGAGGAAACGACCAAGGAGTCTGTGGTGGAAGCAAAGAAAGCCAGGGGATGGCTCACCCAGATGGGATTGTTCACCCCCTCCCCCCTCCCCCGGAGAGGGCCCTACTTACAGCACCCAGGCCTTCTAGCTCCTTCCGTCCAGCCTCGGATTTCTCTGCCCTAGACCGTCTAAGGTCACCTCCCCCCCACTTCTATGAAAATGCCCTACGCTAGGGTTCAGGAGACTCCCGGGTTCCAGTCTGGCTCTACCTGCTACCCCACTGTGTGCCCTTGGGTAAGTCACCTTACGTCTCTGTGTCCCACCTCCTGCATCTGCAAAGATGACGGCAATGATGTTCTGAGGAATTAAATGTAATGGCTGTGAAATAAAACATAAGTCCTATACAAATATAGACCACTATTACTATCATCATCTTTATTGTTATTATAAGTCCTAAAATGGGGATCTGATCTCCAAGTGGAGAAAGAGAAGCAAGGAAGGGTCCAGGACTGTTTAACGTCTTTGGAAACCCTTCTGGCATCTCAAAAAAGCACCAGTTCTAGCCCCAGGGATCCACTCTCAGGATCATAATGATCAGTTAATAATCAACAACAGGAAAAATACTCACCAATCAGCAGATGGCTCTGGGGCCAGGTTTAAGGCCTCCTTCTGGCAGAGTTCTTCCAAACCTACACACACCCTCTGTCTGCATCTCTCACCCCATAGGTCCCCAGCCACCCAGCCACAGCTGGCTCTGCTTTCTCTTGCTTTCCAAAGAGCCAACCTGCAGGAATGCAGACAGCTGGTCACTGTAGAGAGCTTCCCAGGAAAACCAAATCAAAAGGAACAAGACATACCATTCACAACGCCTAAAGGTGGAAATCACCCAGTGTCCATTAAGCAATGAACAGAAAAACAAAATGCAGTCTAGCCACAGGATGGAATAGTAATCAGCCATGAAAAGGAACAAAGTACGGATTCAGGCTACGGTGTGGATGAACCTCGAAAACATTACGCTGCGGGAAAGAAGCCAGTCACAAAAGACCACATACAGTGTGACTTTATTTACAGAAAATGTCCAGAACAGGCAAATCCGAGACAGAAAGTAGATTAGTGGTGGCCAGGGGCTGGTGGGGACTGGGGAAGAATGGGGAGTGACAGCTAATGGGTTAGGGGCTTCTTTCTGAGAGGATAAAAATGTTCTGGAACTACACAGGTGATGGTGACACAACTGTGTAAATATACCAAACAGCACTGAATTACACACTTTAAAGGGTGAATTTTACGGTGTGTAAATTATAACTCAGTTTTTAAAAAGGATTAAGAGAGAAGGGGCTGAATGGGCTCTACTTCTGTCATTTCTGCTGCTTACTTCCTGCTCTGGCTGCCTCTTGGTGCTCCCAGGGCTGCGGGCTGCGTGTAAATTTTGGCTTTGTGGCAAAGCTCCAGAATCTGACGAGGGTTCCCTTACTACTCACACCTGTTGAAAGCAAGGCCTGCCATCTCCACTCCCAGCACTCAGAAGGACCTGCATTGTCATTTATTTGGAGAGATCGTTTGAGTTTTAACTTTTCATATTTCCCCATCCTATGTAACTAACTAGACTGTAAACAATAGGAATAACGTAACATGAAAAGCTTCACGAGAAATCATAAGAAGCAGACACGCTGAGAAGAAAGAGGAATTAGAAGCCAGGACTAACTCTAGGCCTGACGAGCTGAACCTCAAAGTCTCTCTGCTTTCCCTGCTTTCTCATCTGCAGAATGGGCAGGTTAGCTCCCAACACCTGTTCTCTGAACAGGACTCAGAAAATTGTGCTCAGCTCCTCAGTGACTAGTATCTTAGAGAGGTTTTTTGGTGGCAGACAATTATGTGGTCCCTGGGCAAGGTGGGCCAGGGGGAGGGCTGAGGAGGGGGGAAAGGCTGGGTGCAGACTGAGGGTCCAGGCCCAGGAGAGTCTGCCTTGCTGTCTACAGAGACGCCAGGCCCTGTGGCACAATCACGTAGCCCTCATCCTAGCAGCCAGCGGTGCTGGGGCATCGCTAGGTTTGGAAACATATTCCAGAAGTTCCGTCCAGGCTTGGCAGGATAGCCTGGCAGCGGGCTGGAGAGAGGAGAGGGCCAGGCAGATGGACAAGGCGCATGGTGGATCCAAAGCACTGGCTTTATGGTTCAACAGGCCTGGATTTGAATTCTAGCCCTACCCCAATTAGCTGTGTGACCCTGGTCAGGTCACTTCATCTCAGCGCCCCTCAGCTTCCTCATCTGTAAAATGGTTAATTACAGCCCCCTCAGCAGTGGCCTGAATAAGGCCTATGAGGCACTTGGCACAAGGCCTGGTTTCGGAAGACCTTGTCGCCACCGCAGCTGTTGCCAAGGCTGCCGTCAAAGGGGGAAGGACTGGGCGTGGAGGAGGGGCCAAAGCAGAAAGACAATCAGAGGGCGGAGGGGGCAAGTACAGCGTCCAATCTGGGGAAACTCAAATGCCCATATGCTCTGCACCCTAAGCCTGGGAGGCAGGGACAGGAGAGCCCAGCCACCGTGTGGGCCACTGGGTCCTCGGCACATGCACATGGCCTGACTGCAAAAGCTCCAAAGGACAGACACAGAGGTGAGGGGGTTAATGTCTGTCCTGTGCTGGGGCGGATGTGGAAGGGGAGAAGAACAGGGCCCAGCAAGCCTGGTGGGGTAGCAGAGGGACAGAAGGGGGCACAGGATCTGGGAATGAGAGGTTCCAGCAGGTGGAGGGAGTAAGTCCCAATGCTCCGCTTGAAAAGCCCCTTAGGAAGGAGCAGGAACTGCTCGCCCAGCAGCATCTGGCAGGGTTGTCCCATCCCTGTGCACACTCTTGGTTCCTGGGGATTCAGAACCCAACTCGGGACCGTTGATGACTCAAAACTCCCCAGGAATGCAAAACGGTTACCCCCACCCCCACCACACCCACCCAATCCTGGGGTTCATGGACAGAGACCAGCAGCTCCAGGAGAAACCATTAGAAGCCATTCGACAACCTAATCAGACAGACAAGGACACCAAGGCCCTGAGAGGCAAGGGGAGATGCCCAAATCCCACAGCCAGCCTCTCTCCTGGTCTCCAGAGAGCGCAGTCCCCAAATCACCACAGCATGAGTGTGCAAAAAGTGAGCAGGTCACACCGCAGGAAAAACCGGTCAGGAGGTACAGCTGGTCTATGGACACATGTTTATAAAGCATGAGTGTTGGGGCGCCTGGCTGGTTCAGTCAGTAAAGCACAGGACTCCTGATTTCAGGGTTGTGAATTCAAGCCCCACGTAGGGCATAGAGCTTATTAAAAAAAAAAAAAAAAGGCCTGAGTGTCAAGGGTCCACAGGTCTATGGGTCCCCCATAAGGAATGAATCGACAGTGGAAGCCAGGGCTGCACAGGAGGTAAACAGGCCACACCCTGGGCAATGGGACGGGACAGCCCATGGGACCAAGGAGAGGTCTGAGCAATACTCTGTGCCTGTAGCTTCAAGGAACACACTGGCTTCTCTGGGTGTGCTGGGTGAGGATGGCACTGCCCTTCCTTGGAGGACCCTGAATCCCTAAACAAACCGGGCCGGGGGTAGGAGAAAGGACAGGCACCAAGAGGAAAAAGGCAGGAGGGTTACCCAGCCCTGGAGACCCAGTCACGGCCACTGGTCCGGGACAGCCGAGCCTTCTCCTCTATTATTACGTCTCAGGGCCGAAGGACGGACCTACACACACAGGCACATCCCCGCACTCCTGGGAAAAGCCCTACCGACAGACAACTTTGAGAACTGACTGATGCCACACAGCTCCCATATGGGTAAGAGCAGACTCTGGGAGGTTTGGTGTGGGCCTGAGAGCCACAGAGTCAGAAATCTGGGCATTGGGCTCAACTCCCCAGACCTCCCACTCCAATCCCATTGCCCTTTCCCGTCACAATGAGAAACCCAGCTCCACCTGTCCTGTGTGCCACAGCAGAGGCACAGAAGAGAGGACACCAGCCAGCACGTTCTCACGTCCCTGGAGCTTGAGTTCATGGAGATCCAGGGTGGGCTGTGTGTTAGTTACCATAGGCAGTGACACTGGTACTATTCACAAGCATCTGAGAAGACAATCCAGGCAGGAGAAGTGAAGATGCAGGAACCATCCTGAAGGCACATCACACCCACGTGAAAGACCCACTTGCCAAGTATCAACTGTGGGTTATATGGAATAAAGTGCCATGGGACACAGGGAAGGGAAGGCCAGGTCTCCTTGGGAGATCAGCTCAGGTATCACAGAAGAGGTCATAGCTGAGCTAGACCTTGAGGGCAAGGCCAGCACTTACCCAGGAGGGAAAAAAACGGGGAACGGCAAAGAAACAGAGGCATGGAGGACTGAAAGCAAAGAGCACCGAGTCAGACCATCCGGCGTCACCAATGCGGAGGAAACACTTGCCTGGCACTTAGCAGACCCTCAAAAAGAAAAGTGAAAACCCACACCCTAGGCTTACCACGGACAAGGGCTGTGGGAAGCCTAGCTCATTTAAGACTCATGACAACCCTTTGCAGCAAATATTATTAACCCTGCTTTACAGAAGGGGAAACTGAGACTCGGAGAGGTTAGGTGACTTGCCTAGTTCCCATAGCGGGAGGGCAGTAGAGCAAAGCCTGGCCCTGGGCAGCTGGGCTCCACGGTGCACTGACAGTGGGAAAAACAGGGGGTCCCTCGAGAAGAACATCTGCATCATGCTTTCCCAGGGCCGGGTGCACACATCCCTGCTGGTCCAGTGCTCTTTCCTATAATGGTTAGTTACTGGTCCTTTACAGGTGCCCTCTATTGATGGCAGGCTATTCTGAGTCTCCTTTTATGGTGATGACATAGCATCGCCTTCTAAAATGGGTTCATTCAAGGGGCGTCTGGGTAGCTCAGTCAGTTAAGCGTGCAACTCTTGGTTTTGGCTCAGGGTCATGGAATTGAGCCCCGTGTCAGGCTCCGCCCTCAGTGGGAAGTCTGCTTGAGATTCTCTCTCCCCTCCCTCTACCCCTCCCCCCCCCAAATAAAATAAATAAATAAAATCTTTTAAAAATAAAGTAAAATGAGTTCATTCAACTTTTAGAAACTGAACAGTTAAAGGAAACTACCACGGGTGGCACCCAGACATGACAGAAACAGTGAAGGTGGTCTGCGGACAAGACTGCAGTTTGGGAAACAGGCACCAAGCCATCCGAACTTTATCCCACAGACAATGGGCAGCGGCAGTTTCAGAGGCAGGGCTCTGCTGCAGGGCAGGAAGCAGAGGGAGGAAGGGAACCGGAGGGGGCCCCCACTGCACTTACGGCCACAGAAACAAAACCAAGGGGTCATAAGGCATCTCAGAGGCAAAACTAAGATCATCTCGTGATAGGGGGAGCAGAAGCTAAGAGGCTGGTTTCAGAAAACCAAGGTTCGGGTGCTTCGACCACGACACAGACCGAGGAGGAGGACCAGCTTTGCAGGAGGCAGACGTTCGTTCTGGACACACCGCAAGTCACGGGGCCCCGGGAAACCCAGACGGGTTCAGAAAAGGACCGAAGACTTAGCGGAGAGACAGGAGCAAGGGCAAGGCAGGTGCAGGTGCACGTCCTCCAGCCTGGGTGCACCGCGTCACCTGGAAACTGCCGAGTGAGCGGCTTCCCTCACGTGGTATGCCGCTCGGCTTGGCACGGCCTGGCCTCGGTAGAAGGAGCAACACCACGGTCAGAGCAAAGACAGCCAGCTCCCAAGGTCATGGCCTCAGACAGCTTCGGACCCAAAATCACAAAGCCATAGGGCACAAAAGCACAGAACACCAGCCTTTTCCCAGCCTGTGAGTATGTCTTGACTCAGATGGCAGGTACACGGGTGCTTACTGCCTAATTCAGTTTGGATGTATGGCATGTATCACGATAAAAAATAATTTTTAAATAGTTCCCTCTTGCTTCCTTCAGAGGAGATAGATATAAAAACAGAAATGGATACGGACATAGAGATAGACGTCGTCTTCAGCCTGTTGAGGCTTCCATGATGAACGTATCAGACTGATTACCTGCATTTATTTTGCTTCTTCTGAAGCCCCTTAAAATAATGGTTTTTTGGGTTTTTTTAAAGTGTGAACTGACAACAGCAAATGTAATAGAAGAGGAAAATTCAGCCTACAAGAGGTGACTGGTGCCTGGAAGATGGGCTGGGGATGGATGACCCTGGGGGAGTGTTTGATACTTGAAACACAGAGCACCACCAACCCGTCACTTCCTTGACAGACAAATGACCTCCCCAACACCCAGCACTACAAGACACTGAACAACGACCGAACAGCGATTCCTGAGAAAAGGTACCCAGGCTCCTCCAATGAAAGGGCAGTTTGCTACCCAGGCACCACCCTGCATGGAAGCCCCAGGGGGCACACTAGCCCAAGCCCACACAGCTCCCAACCCACTTCCTAGTGCCTCACTCTTGCCTGCAGAGACATGGCGAAGGGTAGCCAGACATTTGGGACAAGCCTCCAACATAAGGGAAAGATCTCAAAATAATCAAGAGGAACCTGAATGTAACAGACAATGCAAGGAACCAATGGAGACCTTCACAAAATACTATCAAGTAATATCCTCAGAGAGAGAAGACAAGATTTTGTACCCATGACACAAGGTGAGAATGCTATAAAAAATGGAATGATCAGGAAAGAGATCTTAGAAAATAAAAATATGATGGTATGGCTAAGTTGAGGAAGTCTCCCAAAAAGTAGACCAAAAAGACAAAGATGTGGAAAATGAAAAAGAAAAGACAAAAACATCAGAGGATCCAATATCTGCCCCAAAACAGTTCCGGGAAGAAGTAGCAGAGAAGAGAGACAGGAGATGCGGTAGCTCGTCTCCGAAGTTGGCTTCCCGATGAGCGCATCTCTTGGTATTGCCCCCTGTACCTCCCCTTGCCTTGAATCTGGCTGGCCCTGTGACTCAGTTTGGACCAACAGAATGGGACAGAAATAACATTACTTAACTTCCAAGGCTGAGTCACAAGAACCCTCGAAGCTTCCACCTCGATCTCCAGGAACATTTGCTCCAGGGAAAACAGCCAGCATGTGAGAAGCCCAGCTCTCCTGAGACTCCTGTCCTATGGCTAGCCACATGGAGACTGATGCCGATACCAGCCAGCTTCCAGATGTTCCAGGCATTCATCCCAGACCATCCCAGTGAAGAAACCATCTTGGACATTTCGGCCCCAGCAGATGTGACAAGAGAAGGACCTAGGAACCAAGCCAGAACCAAGGCCTCAGACGTATGGCCCCAGCTGAACATCCCAGCCACCTCCAGCCATATGAGCCATCCAGGATGACGTCGCAGACACTGCGAAGCAGACATGAGCCACCCATCCCCAGTGTGCCCTACCTGACATCCTAACCCACAGAATTTGCACATAATAAAATGGTTGTCGTTTTACCATAACAGGAGCAGTACGGGATAGAGGCCTCTGGAAGTGAGGTCTCCTGATGAAAAGAATGGAACTGACAGGATATCTAATAGGTGCAAACACTTGGTAGAAAAAAAAAAAACTATTCAAGGAATTAGGATAGGATAAATAAAAATGTTAAAATAGAAAAATAAATACATAGAAAATATGCTAATGGGGGAAACATGAGTTAATTATTAACTCCAGGAAAAATAAAAGCTTATACAAGAAAGGAAACAGGGGCACTGGGGTGGCTCAATCAGTTAAATGTCCGACTCTTGATTTCAGCTCAGGTCATGATCTCAGGGTCATGAGGGCCCGTGCTGGGTGTGGAGCCTGCTTGAGATTCATTCTCTCTCTCTCTCTCTCCCCCTCTCTCCCTCCCTCCCTTCCTCCCTCCCTCTCTTAGAAAAAAAAGGAAACATAATTATAGTGCCCTCCTTGGCTCAACAGTGATTCTTACAGTCATAGCAGGTAAATCTTGACTATTGAATCGAACCAAAAAAAATGATGCTAATATAAGGATACACCGCTAACCAAGTGGTCCCAAGTCTTGGCAGAATTTCTAGTAAACCCTCAGAGAGAAGGAGCCCCACCTCCTCATGCCCAGCACAGGCGTGTGTTAAACCATCCATGCTAAGAAACCACCCACTTGTCTGCTGGCATTGCGGTCACCCCAGCTGTCACAGAGTGGATTGGCCTCCCTGGCCTGCCGTCACTCCACTCCACTCCCATACTCTGCCTCTAACTCTTGACCTCTCTGAATATGTTATTAGTAACGTGCCAGTTAGAGAGTTTCATCACTGGTTCACACTGCTGAGTCTCAGTGGAGACAGACCGTAGAATTTCAGGGTAAATATGTATGGTCTTTTCAATTAATAATGTTACTACCAATCTCTGAAAGCTTCATCCACTACAAGGAGAAATGCCTGGAACCGTTTTCCAATACCTAGACAGAGCACACGGCCCATCCTCTTTCTTGCGCTTTCTTGTTGGTGACCGTGGTGCATGATTGGGAGATGTACGTCCAGGGAAACCGGGTCCGCATGCAGCCAAGCAACCGAGCATAGCTGACTCAGTCCCGAGGGACCAGGGCTTTGCTCTCACCTTACCAACATGCTCCAACGCAAGATGCCAATGAACCAAACCAGTGATATCAGACCTCTTGTCTCCTCCTAGCATCAGCTTCTTTCTCAGGGATAGGATAACTGTGCATGCCTCCAGGGATACACTGGACAACGCCTGGGCAGTATTCTGTGGCTGGAAGGTTCAGAAAAAGGACTTGGCTACCTGAAGCATCACTGGATAACCAAGATCTCCAAGTGATGAGCAGAAACTCACTCCCCTAGGCAGGCGCGCCTCCTGACTCAGTGAGAACAGAGGGCCTTGATGAACCCCCGCCCCGGCCCCTACCCTGATCTCTACTGCACGCCTTGCCTGCTGGGCCAGCCCCCAGCACAGTGACTGGCACTCAATGAACTGAACAACGAATAAGCAAAAGGAGCTCACAGACCCTCAGAGCTAGAGGGCTAACTTAGAGTAGCATGGGACAGGCCAACGTTCCCTCCACTGCAATTTGGTCTATTCACCCTTGCGGCTTTGACTGACCTCAACTCCCTGCTCAAGAGGCAGAGGCAGAGTTAGCCCTGTTTGATCCAAGCTCATGTCATTACCTTGACCTTGGATTACTCCTCTGGACATGGACGGTAGAGATAATAAAAGTATCCCTCAGCATCGTCCTCCTCATCATCATAATAGCAGCTAATATTTATTTAGTACAATGCAAAGCTCTTGACATGCATTATTTAATCTTTTCTACGTCCCTATGAGGTAGGTACGGAATTATGTTCCCATTTTACAAATAAAGAAACTGAGGCTCAGAGAGGTTAGGTGACTTGTGGAGGGTCCTATAGCAATTAAGTGGCAAAGCTAGGAATCTAAGGGACCCTGGGTGGCAAGTTCTAAATGGCTCCACACCACGGCAGCCCTGGTCTCCGGGGGCCGGCAGCTCAGGCAGCAGGGTCAGCAGTTAAACTCTCTGCTGGGAAAAAGATAGTTCCAGATCCTTAAGGGCTCTCTCCTAGACCAACCAGATGTCCAAAAGCTATGCTGCTTGGAAAAAGAGTCTGATGTGAGTTATTTTGTTTTTCGGGTTTTTTAAGAGAAAATTATTTTTATTTGCTAAATCCCTACAGAAGTATCTTTTAAATACAAATAACCGATCCTTGGGGCGCCTGGGTGGCACAGCGGTTAAGCGTCTGCCTTCAGCTCAGGGCGTGATCCCGGCGTTATGGGATCGAGCCCCACGTCAGGCTCCTCTGCTATGAGCCTGCTTCTTCCTCTCCCACTCCCCCTGCTTGTTCCCTCTCTCACTGGCTGTCTCTATCTCTGTCAAATAAATAAATAAAATCTTTAAAAAAAAAAAAAAATAACCGATCCTTGATTGTTTCAAAGGACATCACTGAGTGAGAGACCATCCTTCTATTTCTGAATTTTACATTTTTATTATAAATATTAATACATATTCATGGAGAGGAGGGATTCAAAGAATCCAGAGGCATCTAATGAAGTGTACTGGGTGTGGGGAAGGGCCTGCCACATCTGCTTCCTGCAACCCATCAAACCAGGGCACACGAGGCCTCAGGGAGCAGCCCCAGCACCTGCCACAGGGACTCGGGACCGAGAAAAGGCTGCTGTTCTGGCCCTCCTGCTGCATCATTTCCAGCTGCCCTGGTCACGTACGTGACAAGATGATGCATCAACGTCAATAACGCTGGAAGGGTCTGTCCTCAGAAACGGCATTATTCTCCCCAGGAGGCATGAAGTCGGGCTCGACAGGCAGATGGGGCCACCGAGAATTAAGGATCCCTGCCCAGGGCCTCTGTCGCCCCCTCCCAGATCTACTCCCTGTCCCAGCTGGCCAGACCAAACAGTGAAAGGAAGAGGCCACACCTAAGCCAGCCACAAAAATCATCCAGTGAACGAGCACTGCTGAGCCTCCGGACTCAGAACGCAAGAGCGTGTGGCGGGACGCAGAGGGCACACAGCCTCCCTCTGCTAGAGAAGCAGGGCTCTGCTCCAGGACGCGGTGGCGCTTGGGCCCTTGCCGCTGGCCTCCAGGGAGTGCCTACACATCACTAGGCTCCTGTGGCCGCTCAGTAACTATTTGCTGAGTGAACTGAAGAGCTGGAGGGCCATGCTGGGTCAGTGCCCCACGAGGAAACACGATGAGAACCTTCCAGCCAGATCCTCCAAGAACGTGTCTAGTTGCAGGCCAGGCTGTGCGCGCTCTGAGGCAGGAGCCGTGGCAGCCATCTCTGAACAGCCCACGGAGCCCAGGGCCACGGCCCTTCACTGTAGGCCTTCAAAACCTGTTAATACTAAGACTTTGCGTTGTATAACAATTGGCACCGATGACGTTTCTTATCACCTTCTCTGCCACGCACAATTCCGTGAAGATGATGGGGACGAGGAGCCGTGTTTGCATCTTCCACACGGATGAGTCGGCTGGTGCCCGGGACACACAGCTAGTTCCAGAGGGACCAGAACTCAAACACAAGCATTCTGACGGCACAATGTGTGGCCCGAGCCACCCTGTTCACGCACGGACTGAACCAGCAGGCGAACGAAGGGAAGAATGAAAGCAAAGACAGCAGTGGCCCCTCTGCCCCCTGCCCCCTGTACTTTCCCGCAGCAGAGCTGGGAGCGCTCCAACCTTCATCTTCCCAGCTCAGTCAGGGTCCCACCGTGTGAGCAGGGCTCTCACTCGCACTGCAAACTCCTGCAAACTCCGAGCTCCTGAGGACAACACCCTGTGCTCCTCACATCCCCCCACGCCTCCAACAGTGCTGAACGGTAAGTACACAGCCGTGCGCTTGTTAGGGTAGCACCTGGTGCTGCTGCAGGTTCACCTGGGTTTGTCAAAAGCCGGGAACACAACAAGCCACTGGGCGGAGCTGGCCCCCAGCAAATCCTCCCTGGGGTCCCCACAGTCTCCCTGGAGGAAGGAGAGCAGGCAGAGGAGCCCACAGTCCACACAGACCAGGGGTGACCACGGTAGCCTCTCTAGCCTTGCTACTGCTCAAAGGCTAGCTCAGGTCTCCAGTCCCCTGCCTGTCCTTTCCGGGTCCCTCTCTGGCCACCCACCATCCATCTGGGTCAGAGCCTCTGAGGCCTGCCTGACAAGGCCCCCCGCTGCCTGGCAGTCGCCTGGGATTCTCCGCCAATGGCCCCAGGCTGCAGAGAGCTGACTAATGCCCAAAGCGCAAAAGCCAACCCCCAAGGGAGGCAGCAGCTTTAGCCTGCTGGGAGCTGCAGATGGAAGAGATGAATGAGATTTTTTTTAAGTCTGTTTGTTTTACAGATTTACAGAACAGGGACTTGGGGGAGGGGCAGGGGAACCAGGCAGAGGATGAAAAGGGAGAAAAGAGGAAAAAGACAAGGTGGACAGAGGAGAGAGAAAATGAAAGCTTTTGCAAGCTTTTCAGTCAAAAGACACTTCCCTCCCCATCTAGGCCAAAATCCATCAGTAAAAAGGCCGCAGAGCTGGAGAAGCCCCAGCAGGTCGTGGGCTCCCAGAGCGGGGGCCTGTGGCAGGAACACCCACGAGAACCACAAGAAGGGCTGGGCCAGATCTTTCTGGGTCCTCCCCAGCCCTCTGAGCTCTCCCTGGGTGTCCCTGGAGGAGCAGCGGGCCGTTTGGGGTGGCATGACCCGTATACAGGAAGTGCTTTTAGCCCAAGGCTGGGGACCTCGGAAAAGCATCACTGTCCTCCGAGCTGCCAGTCCAGCCCATGACTACCCCCACAAGCTCAGACCCTCCCTGAAAGGCCATTCTCTCCAGCTCCCTGCCCCCCACCCCCCCATGGTCTCCTGAGGCAGGAGACCTTGAAATGAAGAGAGGATGGAGGTGGTCCAGAGCAGGGGCTCGGTAACCCTGCGCCTCCCTCAGGAGACGGGGTGCCGAGGCCTCTCTTCACCCTTCCCTTCCAAGACCAAGGGCACTATCAGGGAGCAGTCGTGAGAAAGGCCTCAGTAAGAGCACAAAGAGCTTCAAGGGCCCCATTTCTCCTCTTCAGGCATCTGGTGCTCAGTGAGGACTTATAAAGCACCCACTGTGCACTGGCCTCCAGGGATATGATGTGTCTAAGTCATGCTTGAGCCCCCTCTTCCCCACCCAAGGCCTCCAATGCATCACTAAGTCCTCACCACCTCCCAAACTGGTTCTAGTTCCTCCGCCCCACTGTCTCCCCATCACCTATCAATCTTTCCCCTGGACAACAGCACCCCCCTCCGAACCCATCTCCGCCCACCGCACCCCTCCACCTATTCTCCAGGGAGCAGACACAGAGATCTTTCTAAAGTGAAAAGCTGACCACACCCACCAGGTTAATCATAATTTTTTCTTAAAGTGCAGCCTCTTTGGAAAACACCGGCAGCCTACCCTCCGAAAGTTAAACATAGAATTACCACACGACCCAGCAATTCCACTCCTCGGAATATACCCAAAACAACTAAAAACACATGTTCAAACAAAAACCTGTACATGAATGCTCACAGCAACATTATTTACAACAGCCAAAAGGTGGAAATAACCCAAATGTCCATCGACAGATGAACAATCAAACAAATATGGCACGTCCGCACAAATATTATTCAGCCTTTACAAGGAATGATGTGCCGACACGTGCTATAACACACATGAACCTGGAAAACATGACAGCGAGTGAAAGAAGCCAGTCACCAAAGACCACATATTACATGATTTCGTGTGAATGAAATGTCCAGATAGGCAAATCCAGAGACAGAAAGCAGACCGGTGGTTGATTCGGGTGGTGGTGGGGAATGGGAGTGACTGATGAGAGAGTTCTGGAGAAGAACGGTGGTGATGGTTGCACAACACCATGAATGTAGTTAATGCCACCGAACCACGCACATTAAAATGGCTAAAATGGTAAGTTTCATGTGGAACTACCACAATAAGAAAATGAGAGTGAAAACTCAGTGCAAAGTAATGATGGTACCCTCCTTTCAGGGGCTCACCTCGACCACTAGGACCAAACCCAACTCCTTAACATGCCCTTGCCTTGGGCCCATGCAGCCTCATCTCACCCCTCCCACTTCCTCTCCTCACCTGGGCCCCCCAGTCCACAAAACCTGTCAGCTCATCCACCTCTCATTTACATCAGAGCCCCCTGTCCAGACCCTCCTCCTTGCCCACACCCCCTCTCCAGACTTTGTCCACCTGGGTCTTATTCATCCCCTGGGTCCCTGACGGAATGTCCCTTCCTTGAGATGGTGTGCCCATCCTGGGTCAGGGCCCCGTACTCTCTGCTGCCGCAGCACACCATCCCGTGTCACAGCACCCAGCCCCTCCACTGCAATGACCTGCTGGATGCCGGCCTTCCCCACTGGACCAAGAGCTCCATAACAGCAGGGATCAGGCCTGCCTCATCCCTCCTGGATTCTCAGCACCAAAGTGCAATGGCGGACATGGACGGACAGATGGACAATACGCCCCAGGAAGTTTACAGTCAGGCTCAGAAGGGAAAAGTAAATGGATGAGAGACCAGCTTGAATGCATGGGCATCAGCAGGGGTGGGATTCAGAGCAAGAGAGATCACGGGGACTGATCTAAACGGGGGTGGGGGGTGGAGCTCAAGGCAAGGAGATGGATGGAGAAGCAAGCAGGACCACCAGTGTGAGAAGTGTTTGGATGTGGGGCCAAACCAGGCACTTGCAGAGGAGGGTGGTGGAGAGCAAAGCCAGAAGAGGTCTTCCGGAAGCTCTGCCGTGAAGAAGAGCAGAGAGAGCAGTAGCTGCAGGGGGATACTGGGCTTTGGGACGTTGGGGCTCATTGGTTTGCAATGGCTACTGATGTGGGAAACAAAGGCAGAAGGAAAATTATCAAATTTTGTTATTACTTACAGCCCACTGACAAGTCCTTGAAACAGGCAGAGTGACATCCCTCTAGGGACAAAACTGCCTCGATGTTAATACTTGTTAATACTTCGCTAAGGGCAAAAGGCAATCTTAGCCCGACCCCCAGGATCCTGTAAGTCTTTTTAACAATTCTAATTCCTTTGGAAACTTCCTTTATCTCTAAACCCCCCCCAAGATACAAGTTGGCAATCATCCCCCAAGCATGTGGCCCACCGATATCCATCTGAAGGGTCTCATGACTGAGGGTTTACTAAACAGTAATCAACGACCTTTCCCAACGGTAGCTGGCTCCCTCAGGATCCTGGAAACCTTGCTTCCAAAATACCTGGCAGGCTTACACCATCCCTAACCCCCTCCCAACTTGAAATTATATAATGGGCCACTCCTCACGACCCCAGCGCAGCTCTTGCTGCCCACGGGTCCTGTCCCCATGCTTTAATAAAACCACCTTTTTGCACCAAAGACGCCTCGAGAATTCTTTCTTAGCCGTCAGCTCCGAACCCTAGCATCTTTCCTACATCAGGTGCCTCGTTTTCTCCCGTTTCAAACCGTCAGGCTTGGACCCCTCATCTAGTTCAAGCTCTGCCATCAAGGGTCTGATCCTAGGCTGTCCCTTCTCCCAGCTCACCCCCTGTCCCCTGGCAGGTCATTCGTTCTCGAGCTTCCAGCCAAAACACCTGGGGCCACTGGGAGGACAAGGTAAAAGTTAAACTCTACCCAGGAAATGAAAAGACCTCATTTTCCCCAGACAGGAGCTATAAATTTTTCGGAAATTCCAACCATTCCTCCCTTTGAGTCTAGACTGTTTTCAGTCTTCAAGAGTCTCCATTAAAATGCAAATGTCCCAGCTAGTGAGAGGGGAGGTGGTAATGCCCCTGTGGTTGTCCTCCCCTTCCTCCAGCGCTAACTCACAGGGAGGCCCACCATTCCCAGGCACCACACTTAATCCCTAATCTCATGCAACCCTCAGAACACAGATCCTTTTATCATCCCACACTTCACAAAGGACTAAGCCGACTCTTTGAGAAAATAAGCAATTTATCCACTGGCCCAGAGATACAAAGTAGCAAAGAAGCAAGAGCAGGATTTGAACCCTGACTCCACAGCTCACACTCCGTGAGGTTTTTCTGGTTGTTTATTGTTTTGGTTTTTCCACTCTTTTTTGGTCTGTTGACTTTTTTTTACTCTTAAAATTGTGGACCATTTTAAAAGTATACAATTCAGTGACTTTATGTACATTCCCACTGCTGTGAGACAACTACCACCACAGACGTTCCACTCCCAGAACTTGGTTATCGCCCCAAAAGGAAACTGATCTGTTGATGCTTGAATAATACTTTACTGTAGTTCAAAAGCCAAAATTTATTAGAAGGTAGATGATGAAAGGCGTTGTCTTATCCTTGTCCCAATCTGCCCAGCTCTCCACCGCCCACCCAGCGAAATGGTTTCTACACATCCTTCTGCAATTTCTTTATGAAAACAGAAGCGAACACAGAGATGGGGTCCTATTTTCCCCCTTTTTTATACAAAAAATAGTACATGTACATTCCATTCTGCACCTTGCTTTCTTTACTCCAATTATCTTGGGAGAACTTTATCTTGGTCCTTAGAAAGCATCACCATTCTTTTTTAAATAACACAGCAGTCCAGGGTGCGAATGTGAAATAATCTTAGTGCCCAGTTCTCTATCGCTAGGCATTTGGTTGTTTCTAATGTTTTGCTATTTCAAATAATATTGCAGTGAATGACCTTATACAATATCATTCCACACGTGTGGAAATATGGGTGCTGGATAAATTCCCAAAGGTGGATCTCCGGGTCAAAGGGGATATATGCATGCATAATGATGATGGGTGTTGCCAAACTGTACTGCTCATGGGATGGTATCAATTCACCTTTCATTAACTGGGTACGAGAATGAGCGAATGAGCGCTCACGTGCCCACTCAAAACACCGTTCAGCCCCCCATGGCTGGAACCAATGCCAAAGCAACTTTTGTCTCTGGTTTCTGCCTGCCCAACTCACTTTTACCCTTTCATCTGATAATGAAACTCCCCACCTTTACTTCAGAGATCTGCTCCTCTCCCAGTGGAAGGGACACTTACAGTCACAATACCCACACCAGCCACAGGAATGAGCCCCTGACTCAGACTGGGCCAATCATAAATCCCCTCCCACACCCACATACATGGATTAATGCAGAGATGGGCATGTGCTCCAAGTCAATCAGAACTCCTTGGGGTATGTCTAACTGGAGCTGGTGGAAAGGAGATTTTTCCCCCCTCTCTGGAGGAAAAAGGGTTAAAATGTTAAGCCCACAGTGGTATGTAACCATGGTTTCAACATCATATGTAGAGATGATCCAAGAGAATGAAGCCAACACAGAGAGAGACACACACACAAGAGACAGAGAAGAAGAGCGACTGTTCAAGGTCCTGGATCCAGCTGTTCCTGAGGCCCAGCCCAGTCTATACATGGGTTATGATAGCCAATAAATCCCCCTATTTTGTTTGATTAATTCAACCTGGGCTTCTGTCACTTGCCCCCAAGAGTCCTAACTAATACACTGTATCTAAACTATAATCAATTTTGTTTATATAGAGAAACAGATGTAAATGCAGATGTGAATACACTGTGTGGGAGGGAAAGACCAGAAGAGAATATATTAAATGTTAATAGTGGTTATCTCTGCAATCCCCCATCTGGGATTGCAGGTCATTTTTATTTCAGTCTTTGTACTTTTCTGTATTTTCCAAATTTTCTGCAAGGAACATGTATTTTAAAAATATAATAAACACTTCTTTTAAAAAATCAGATTGGCAAGGAGCAGCCCAGAAAATGCTCAGATGAAGGTTCTAAGCCTGTGCAATGGTCAGAGACAGCAGAGAGGTCCACCCCTGAGGCCTGCTCTGTGTGGACAGCAGACGCTGGAGTGACTGCTGCCCATCTCAGGGCTGGCCGGTAGGTCACTGAAGGCATCCATGTTGTGGGCACTAAACCCAAGCCTTCCATCGTGTGGACACAGGCTCTGGTCTGTGCCCAAAGGTCAGCTCACAGCCAAGACTCTTCTCTCCACATTCCTACTGGAACCCCAAGCTAAGCCCCCAGAAGTCCCCACCCACCCACTACCAATCCCCTTGGCCTCCAAGGAGAGCCCCATAGGGCACTGGCAAACACCTGTCGATGAGTCCTTGGCTGCAAAAACGGGAAACTCTAGGATAAAAGGAGAGCTCATAGAAGGTGGCCCAGTCTTTCCAGCACTTCTCCCTGGGCTGACCTTCCCATCAGCATGTGACCATTGGAGGAGAGGGGTGGACTTGGACAGGACAGAGGCCTTGGGGACCATCAACTTCAGAACACGGTCTGCAGAGGAGGCCTGCCGTTGCTTCCCGGGAGTCCCCAAGACACTCTGGCCCCAAATACATCTCAGTTTTCATGGAGTCCGGACTAGAGCTACCCCCACCTGCCTGCCCCATCTTCAACCAGGGAAACACTCTCTTTTATTTTTTTTACGTATCAGGGTCTGAATAAGATGCTTTTCTTTTACCACTGTAGCCATTTTTGAGCGTGCAATTCGGTGCCATTCAGTATTATGCAACCATCATGGCTCTCCATTTCCAGAGTCTTTTCATCATCCCCAAAAGAAATTCTGATCCACTGAACAATAACTCTTCCCTATCACCTCCCCAAACCTTGTTAACTCTATTCTACTTTCTGTCTCTCCTTGTCTTAGTACCTCGTAAAAGCGAAATCAAGCAATTTCTGTCCTTCTGTGTCTGGCTTCATCCCTGAGCATGTTTTCCAGGTTCATCCACGACGGGTTGAATTCCACTCCACTGTATGGCTGAATGATATTTTGTATGGATATACCACATTTTGTTTATCACCCAGTCACCTGCGGAAGGACACTTGAGTTGCTTCCACTTCTAGCTGTTCTGAATAATACTGCTACAAACATGGGTGTGCCGATATGTTTGAGTCCCTGCTTTCGGTTCTTTTGGGTATATGTTGTCCCCAGGAGTAGAATTGCTGAATGAGTTTTCTTTACACAAAAAATTCCATTAAAGAACTAGCCCTAGTCTCATTTTACTGTTAGGGAAACTGAGGGTCACAGTCTGAACACGATGTACGTTCAGGATCATGTGCGGTGCTACTTTCCCTGGGTTTTTCCATGAGGCTTCGGGCTGCCCCTCTGGCCTGCTGCAGTCATTTCCTTGTAATCTAAGGGTCACTACCTCTCATATCCCTGAGATCTCTGCTGGGCCTGGGCCTCCGGCGGGGGGATAGATCACAGAGAGTCTGCCAGGACCTTGGGACCAAGAGCACCCGTCAGCTAGACGGCCAGAGGAAGCAGCAATCTAAATGGGAGGAATCCAGACTTTCTGGGTTGAGGGGCGAATGAGCCCCACAGAGCAACAGCAAAAGAAGACGGGGAAGCATCATTCAACCCCAAAGCTAAGCGCCAACCTGAGCAAGGCCAGGCCGTTCCCCCAGACAAGGTTTCACTCAGTCACAAATCTGAACGCCTCAGTGTTCAGAGGAGACTCTGGGGAAAGGGGGCCCAAAGAGTGTGTTTAGTAAGCCTGGGGATCTGATAGGCTGCATCAGGGAAGAAGAGAGAACACCTCACCCAGCAGAGGCAGAAGGGAGCATCCCTGCATCTGGGAGAGTACCAGCACTGCAGCCTCCAACCGAGTACACAAGACTGAGCGGAGACCAACACCAACGAAACCACCAGGGCCAGCAGACTGGACAGGTGCTGGGTTTTCCTGTCCAGTTTCCATTCCCTGGTCTACTGACAACAACACATCAAATGTCCCTAGGTGACCCGCCCCTCCTATTTTCTGTCCAGTTGACTCCATCCCTAGAACCAGGAGGGGGCACAACACCTACACTCAGCTAATCAACATATCCCATCCCTCTGTCGAAAGTTCACAGATAGGCACGTGACACTGTGCCCAGTGTGAGTCATATCTGGGACTCCTGCTAAAATTACCGGAAAACAGATTTGCTCTTCCTGTTGGTGTTGCTAAACTGGCAGAATGTAAGCCTGGCACAGCCATGATCTTCCTTTGTGGATAACCTATCTGAGGATGAAAGCAACCCAAAAGAGATGGGGAGAGGGGTGCCTGGGTGGCTCAGTCATTAAGAGTCTGCCTTCGGCTCAGGGCGTGATCCCGGCATTCTGGGATCGAGCCCCACATCAGGCTCCTCCGCTGGGAGCCTGCTTCTTCCTCTCCCACTCCCCCTGCTTGTGTTCCCTCTCTCGCTGGCTGTCTCTCTCTTCGTCAAATAAATAAATAAAATATTTTTTAAAAAGAGAGAGAGATGGGGAGAGAAAACCATTCGAGCCCTGGATCCAGCCATACCTGAATCTGTCCCCCTTGAACTTTCCTATTACCCAAACCAATAAATTTCTCTTTTCCTTTAGGTTAATTAGAATTGGGTCTGTCACTTGCAACCAAAAGATTCTTGACTCATTTAGCTAAACAGCCAATCAGAAGAGTCATTTTGGGGGTACCACTCCTCCAACACAAAGACCTCTAGCCCCAAACCCTCATAAACAGAATTACAATAAAAGTTAGTTCAAGTGTAATACTAATTGTTTTTCTATGCCAACTAGGATAGCAAAATGCCATGTCAGTTTGGGGGAGGCAGGGAACAAAGAAGCCTAACCTGTCCTTCACTCCTCGGCATTTAACACCAATCACACAGGTGATCCTGACAGCCTCGTTTCCCTCTATTGCCCAACAGGAAATCCACACCACAGTCCAACTGAGTTCTGAACATGTCCCCTGCTCTCCCTACCTCCCTTCCTTTGCTTAGCCTGTCCCATTTAACTAGAATGTACTTCCCCACTCAATCTCCCCCTGCAGAAATGTTGTCCAGTCTCCACGGCCCACCTCAAATGCCGCCAACTCCATGAAGCCTTCCTTGGGTGGTCCCTCTTTCTGTTGACCTCCAGAGTGCCTTACACCTTCTTCAGCATCCCCCATCTTCTGCATGGGGTTCACACTACATGTCTGGTTTCTCCTTCTGGAGCACAGGTGACTTAAGGCAGGGAAAGCGTCTTGTTCCCCTCCTGGACCCTGTTGTCCAGTGCCTGGTACACATCAGGCACACTACAAAAATCGATGGAAATGCCTTGAAACTGCACAAATGAACATTTGGAACACAATCCGCTTCTAAGCAGGACTGTTGCCCGTATTTGCATTCGTGGCGGAGAAAGGGTGAATCTTGCAGAGACAGATGGGAGCACTTTCCAGAAAAAGGGGAGGAGGGTCAGAGGAACTAAGCTGTGAAAGCCAGGTGTCCCAGTTCCCATGACTTGCACCACAGGCTGTGTCCTGCCTCCACAGTGGCTGTGCCCTTGGGGGACCTTCTCATCTATCAGTGACTGGCCTTTGTTGATGTCACACTCAAAAGCCCTTCCTGGCTCATTTGAAGATCTCGTTTTCAGACAGCCTGTTTCAGTCACCTCTTGATCTACATGCTGTTTCTGTCTTTGCATCTCAGATTAAATCTTATTAAAATAAATGTTCTATTAAAATACAGATGGCACAGGTAACCCGGGCTCCAGCCCAGACCTTTCCGTTCTCATAGAGAAGCAGAAATCTCTGTTCTAATTAGTGAGGACAGCAGCCAGGAGCCCTTTCAGCTTATCTAAAGCCTGGTTAATCAGACTTTCCCCAACTCTGGGCTCCACTGCCCCCTCCCTCGCCCCAGCTCAGGCCCAGTATTCAAAAGAAACCCAGCGGCCGGAGAAACCAGTCCAGTCTCTTCCTTAAAAAATAATGAGAATGTGTTCAGGTGCCAGGGTTCTTCAGGTTTTGAAACGTCTTCACACACCTGGTATGCATTCCATACACCTGAGCTGCACCCCCATCCACTTGATAGAGAGTGAAAGCCAAGGGCAGAGAGGTCAAGTAACTCAGCCGGGGTCGCCATGAAATTGGCAATGGAAGAAAAGGCATAGAGTCTGGCATCAGGCAGATTCGGGTTGGAAACCCAGCTCTGCTATACAAGCTGAATGACACTGAAAATGTCACCCCATTTGAACCTTAGCTTTCTCCTCTATGAAAAACAGAGATGGTGACAGTAAGTGTGGTGCAAAGAATGGGACAACTGAGCCCCAGGTGCGAGCCTGGTGCCAGCCTAGTGCCATGCCCACAGCTGGGCCAACAGGAGCTCCCAGCCCAATCCCTTCTTTTAGGATTCCTGGCTTTTTATACTGTAATACATAGCCTCCCATAACTTCTGTTATTTTACTCAGGTGTAATTAGGGAGGGAAAGGGAGGAGGAACATCTAAAGACGAATTAACAGTGGCCATTCTGTAGCCCATCTCCTGCGGGGAACCCTTATTTCCCATCACAATGGACCTACCCAACACCAAGGAAGCCCAAAGGGCATGCAGGACTGGGATCTGGCCCCCAGCCTCCACTTCAGTTAGTTCCGTCTGGAGCTCCCACCCTGAGCCCCCTGCTTCCCACACTGTACATCCAATCCCTCAGGGGTGGGGCAAGTGGCACAGGCATGGCCAGGTGTGGCCAGGTGTGGCAGCGATGGTGAGCAGAAGGGGACCAAACCCATACTAAGCGGGCTGCTGGCAGTTTAGATGTAATACAGAAAGGCAGGCCCAGCCAATGTGGCCAAAGCTTCTGCTTTCTCAAGAGAAGACTAAAAAAAACATTGGTAACATGGAACCTTCCAATTTTAAAAAAGCAACTTAAAAGGGAAAAACACATGTGTGTCTAATAAAGCCCCTCGAGAAGGCGCAGGGCTTTGCACCTGTGCTGTTCCCTGCTGTATCCCCAGCACCCAGAACAGTGTCGGCCAGAACGGAGGCTTCATGAAGCTTTGAGGAATCTGCAGGGGCCATGTCCAACCTCTGCCTCACTCAGACACCTGGCAAATTCCCAGGTGCTGGGCTGCAGCTGTCCCACCCTCTGTAGACAAGACAGTGTGGTGTGATAGCACCTGAACGTGAAAAATGAGGGGAGGTCCCGCCTCCACCCTTACTAGGGATCTATCCTATAAACCAGGTGAAAGGTGTGCCTTGCTTGGGGGCTGTTTCAAGTTGTTGTACCCTAAGAGGAAGCGCTCATGACAACAGACCTTCACGCACCCTCCTTATTCTGCCCCACACTTTCAGTGGTTAGTAAAGATCTTTACAGCAAATATATGGAAAAGGGGGAGGGGGCTCTAATCAACAGGCCTGCTCCCTCCTTTGGAGAAGTGGACTAACTCGGAGGTCTGGCAGGGTCAGCCCACCCCGCAGAGGGCTCCGGGAAGGACTTGGCTAGAGTTCCAGCCTTCATGAAACAGTGTGTTCATAACTGATAAGCTTAAAAGCAAGTGACAATTTTTCAACCCACCCTTGCTCCAAGGACAATGAATAAACACAGCATCGGCTCCAGGTTCCCACTGAGTGTGTCTAGAAGGGGAGGAGAAGGTGAAACCAAGCTCACTCGCCCCTAGAAATCGAGTGTGGATTCTTTGATACCTTCTTCTTCAGGGTTGAACTAGGACTCCCCACTTAGAAATCCCAACTCACAGGGGCACCTGGGTGGCTCAGAAGGTTAAGTGTCTGACTTTTGATCTGGGCTCAGATCTTGATCTCAGGGTTGTGAGTTCAAGCCCCACATTGGGCTCCACGCTGGGCATGGAGCCTACTTAAAAAAAAAAGAAGAAGAAGAAGAAGAAAAGAAAGAAATCCCAACTCACGAAATCCCAAATATGCTCTCCCCTTTATTACGGGTGTCAAGGCTACCCCAGGTGCCCCACATACAAGGCAATGGGCCTGACTCCACATTAATTATAACTGGAGTGTGGGGAGGGAAGAAGGAGCGTGCTGGGGTGCAGGCAAGTTCTATGTCTCAATGTGGACGGTACGTACACAGGTGGACCCATACAGAAACGCACCGAGCTGCGCACTAGGATTCGTTGCACTTCGTGTCTTCAGGACAGCAGAGCAGCGCGTACAGGGCACTGCTCAGAAGCCAGGCACGGCACAAGGGCTTATTCTGGCTTCCAGATAATATAACAGTTAAGAGTCCAGCCTCTGGACCTCAAGAGACCAGGGTTAAAATCCCTGTTTCTCCACCCCTCCACCTCTGATTTGGCCCCTTGCGCTCTCCTCAAACTCTGAGCCTCCATCCCTCTACTGGAAAACAAAGATAATAACCGGCAGAATTAAGACAGGTATGCAAGCCTAGCAAACAGTAAGCCTAGAAGGTGTTGTCTGGTCACAACCATTCAACCTTCAACAACCCCAGGACCCTGGTGTTTGGGGCCTACATGAACATATGAGAAAAGTGCCCCCTTCTTGCCAACAGCACTCCCCAAACTGCAGACATTTCCTCATCATCTTCTCAATTTTTCCTGAATCCATGTATCACCTGACTGTTACTTTTCTTAACACTTTTCTTTAAATTGATTGCAATTTTTTACTTAAACAAATTTACTTTTAAAAAATGTTATGTAACCATCACACATGGAAAATCAGTATCATTTGCCAGCATTCATTTTTTAAAATAGTAATTAAAATAAAAAGCATTTGTCCACCTGAAATCATCTTGCCTACCTCATTTACTTTTTATGGATTCAGGAGGCAAAGAAATTCAGTTTGTGGGGCAGGCGTAGGGTAGGAAGGGCAAGAGGGCCTCATCTGCTTAAAATGACTGAGAAATTTCCTGAGCCCTTCAGCAGCCCCCATCTGCACAGAAGTGATTTTCGTTGGTTTAACCAAACGGGCTTGGCAGGCCCTCTATTTGGCAACATCCTGGTAACCAGCCATCTGTGTACCACGCAGGCTCCAAAAAGATAAAGCTGCATTTAGGAAAAAACATATATTCACTAATGGCGATTGTTCACTAATTCAGACACCCACTTGCCCCTCTTTGGCATGAATGAAGGGAGCCCGCCTCTGCCTCTCAGACAGCAGCTCCAGGACCTGAGATCTAGGAACTCGGTGTCAGGACAGCACTGGTGCCCGGCCCCAGCTTCAGGGCTGAGCCTGGACCCTCACATCGATAGGTTCCCTAACCATGCAGGGCCAGGAAAGGAGTCAGGAGAGTAATAGTGGCAGTCCGCATGTGCACATCATCAGTTGTATTTCTCTCCAAATCTCTTCCAAAGGGGAAGAAGGAGAGACAGGGGGAGAATTCCCCAACCCCACACAAGAAAAGGACATCTTGAAATCTGTGGCAGAGGGCACTGCAGTATTAAGAGGACCTCGGGGGAACAGGCAGTGGGCATATTTTTCTGGGGAGTCAGTGAGTCTTGTGTGCACCTATTCGTTCATGCAGCAAATGTTTACTAAGCACCTCCTACTCCAGGCAATGGGGAACCCAAGAATGAAAAAGGCAAAGTCCCTGCTCTTAGAGAGCTCACATTCTAGGGGTGGGAACGGTCAGGAAATTCTTTATTACATAAGCCAGATAATATCGGTTAATGATAAGTGCCATGGAGGTAATAAGTCAGGGTAAAGTAATAATGGCTGGAGTGAGCTGCTCAGATTAGATAGCCAGGGGAGTCCTTTTAGAAGAGACGACATCTGAGTTGACACCCAACAATGAGAAAGCACCACTCAATTAAGTCACCATAAACAGCACATGTAAAGGGCCTGGGGCAGGAACAAGCTTGGCATGTTCCAGAAACAGAAAGGCCTCGGCAGCAGAAATACAGTGATCACAGTGAGTGAGAGGCAAGGTGGAAGTGAGGTCAGAGAATGAGGCAGGGGATGCAGGTCCAGCTTCAGAGTTTGGATTTCATTTAAATTATAATGGAAAGCCTGTGGAGAGATTTCTACAGTGGAGAGACCTGATTTTACTTGAATTTTTAAAACTCCACTCTGGTCACCATAAGAAGAGTGGATAAGGAAGACAAGAAGCAGGGACACCAACAGGAGATTAAAACAGTGGCTCCTAAGGAATAAAAAAAACTTCATTTCTGTCTCAAATTCTCTCCCTGAGCTCTGTAAGTCTACTTCTCAGGCACTCAGTGAGGCTTAAAATGGGAAGCTGACTAAAGGGAGATGTTTGTTCTTTAAAGCACCAACAGCCAACCGGATGGTAGTCAAACATCAGACACGAGAGGCCAAGTAACAGGCCCTTCCACAAAGGGCAGGACCCAGCCACCTCCAAAGAAGAGAACAAGCAGCCATCTGTTTCGGGGCCGAGGAGTAGATCAGCTCCCGCCATGTGCCCCTTCCAGCCTTGGAACTCTGGGACTCCATGGCCAGGACTCCTGCACAATCCACAGGCTCAGGCCCCAAATCCAGCCAGCTTGTAGGCCTGTCACATGCTCTCCCATGACAGAACGCACGTATCCTCCATGACACCAGCCTTCAACCTCCAAGGACAAATCAATCAACTGCCGACATCACAAAAACAGATAATCAGATAAACTCCAACGCGAGGTCTTCCCCAAAAAACAAACAAACCCAAATGTGACAGAGCCTCTAAAACTAAATACCGACATACAATATCATAGGGGACGGCAGAACATGTTAGATGACACCAGGAGGTAGCATCCACAAAATCCTGACTATGGGCAACCCCCCAAGACAATCAAGTCTCTCCAATAAAGAAATTATAAGGAAAAAAGAAAGTTGGAGGAGAAAACTCATAAGGTGACATATCACCAATTACACTGGATTTTTTTAATCCTCACTCAAACAAAAATCTGAGGGGCGCCTGGGTGGCTCAGTTGGTTAAGCATCTGCCTTTGGCTCAGGTCATGATCCCAGGGTCCTCAGATCCAGCCCCACATGGGATTCCCTGCTTATCAGGGAGTCTGTTTCTCCCCACCCTTTGCCCCTCCCCCACCCGTCCTCTCTCCATCCCTAGTCTGTGCTCGCGCGCACGTGCGCGCGCACACACACACGCTCATGTGCTCGCTCTCTCTCTCTCAAATAAACAAAATCTTTTAAAAAAATTTTTAAAAACTTGTGAGACAATTAGGGGAATCTGAACACTAATTAAATATGGTATTAAAAGATTACTGTTAACTCAGGGAGTACAATAATGGTAGTGTTATACTTTCTTAGAAGAATACTTATCTTGGGGCGCCTGGGTGGCACAGCAGTTAAACGTCTGCCTTCGGCTCAGGGCGTGATCCCGGCGTTCTGGGATTGAGCCCCACATCAGGCTCTTCCGCTATGAGCCTGCTTCTTCCTCTCCCACTCCCCCTGCTTGTGTTCCCTCTCTCCCTGGCTGTCTCTATCTCTGTCAAATAAATGAATAAAATCTTTAAAAAAAAAAAAAGAAGAAGAAGAAGAAGAATTCTTATCTTTAAGATGTATACTGAAATATTTAAGAATGAAATTATAACCATGTCTGGGATTTACTTCAAAACAATCTTGTAGGGGAGTGGGTTGGTAAAAAAATGAAACAAGATTGGCCATGAGTTGCTAATGGCTCAAACTAGGTATCATATTACACTATTCTCTCTACTTTTGTGCATATGTGAAAACTTCCACAATAAAAAGTTAAAAAAAAAAAAAAAAAAAGCTAGGGCGCCTGGGTAGCTCAGTCGGTTAACTGTCTGCCTTCAGCTCAGGTCATGATTCCAGGGTCCTGGGATCAAGTCCCGCATCAGGCTCCCTGCTCAGGGGGGAGTCTGCTTCTCCCTCTCCCTCTGCTACTCCCCCTGCTTGTGCATACTCTCTCTCTGTCAAATAAATTAATAAAATCTTTAAAAAAAAAAAAAAAGGAGCTAGAGATGAACTTTTTTTTGTGCAGGTCCATGCTAATCTTCTCTGTATCACTCCAATTTTAGTGTATGTGCTGCCAAAGCAAGCACAGGATGAACTTTTTCTAATAACCTATGCAGGAATAACCCACTAGACATTACACCCCACAACAGAGGGATCAGATTCATTAGACTCACTGTTCTGACCCCCAGAGCCTGCCATGAGTGGTTTGCTGAACAACAAGTGAATTCATATTTTCCTCCTCACGAACCCCATGGTGGGAGTTGTCTCAAAATAACTACCCCCCGTAAGAAGTCAATGTCTTCTCATTTATGCTAACTGACCTCTCTCCAGGTCAGAATGTCATTCTCAAGGCCACACAACTTCATCCACACCATTTGCAGCACACATATTTTGATGGTTTCTCTGCCCCAATCCTTCCCACCAGAGGTAACTGTTTTCCACCTCAGAGGAAAGCACTCCCCTCCACCACCTGTCCACTTCTATCAAGACGAGGGTGGTGCTCTGCGTCTTACCCAAATCTGCCACAACTACAAGAAAGCAGGATCTGAAAATCAAAGCACTTTAAAGGAGCTTCCCACAACAGTGGTCTCCAAAATGCCATCTGCAAGGAAGGCTTCACTCGGGGCCTCCTTGGAACCATGCTCCAATCAACCCCCCTCGCAAACACACCATTGCTTTTACAGGAACCCAGGTGATAGGAGTCTCTGGAAGATGGTCAGAAAGAGGTAGAACCTGTGGGTTATCCCACAACCCCGATACAGAGTCGTCAAGTGAAGGCCGAGGAGCACCACGGCCACTTCTCCAGGAGGCTAGAGCCGTCAGCATAGTTCTCAGGACCTACCGACAGTGACCTGGAGTCTTCTGGTTCTGGGCCCATTTGAGATGCCTGTGTCATTACCATTCTCCCTGGCACACCCACCTCCTCCAGTATGCAATATACTTCTAAGTAGCTGGGGGAGGGCAGGAAGATGACAAAGACCCTGGGGCTATCACTGCAAAGCCACACAGGACCACTTCATCTCTTTAGGCCAACAGCCAAGAGTGCTATCTGCATAAGCCTGTCAATTAAAGGTGCTGGGAAGATCAATGGATGGATCAAGCCTTCTGGGAAGGATGAAGAAGGGGTCTGAGTCCGACCTGTGATGAGGGTGGGGAGGAAGCAGAGACTCAGCAAACTGACCACCCAGCATGGAGTCCGGGGAGCACATAAGAGAGGTTGCCAGCTGCAGCCTGCTCCAGTGCACCCCCTGTCCACCCCATCCCCCACAGCGCAAGGGTCAATAGTGAGCACTGCATTTCAGAGGCTTAAAGGCAAAGAAATTCTAGATTACAGCAAGGGAAGCAAAGGTCATTTAGCACCAACATGAAATCAGTCCCTTTCTCTCCTTGGGTAAGTTAAGTCTGTGACCAAAGCAATCAGGATGACAGAAGCAACAGCAGAATAGGACGAAAGCAGGGGCTGGGAGGGCCTCAGTGTCTGCTGCATTGCAGGGAAGGGCATAGTGCATCCAGGAGGAAGGACAAGATGCCATGAGCCATGGGCGTCTTCACCTTCCTGTCCTGTCCCCTGTCCAGTCCTTCCCTGTGCTTCAATGCACCTGGCTGACTCCTGGGCCCATGCACGGCTGGTCTTGACTCCTGGTGGGGCTGTCACCCCATACATCTTACCCTGGCTCCCCAGGGGCATAAGCCCATAGAGAGGCGAACAGGAACAGTTCTGTTCAAACCCTTCACCCCCATGTGGCACTTTGCCCCTCTCAGATGCATCCTCACCCACATTATCTCACTTCAGCCTTTTGTATGGACACAGAAGCAGGCTCAGGGCGATTACAATGATACAACCACGTCACAGTCAATGCATACACCAGGACTGTGCAGGGACCTTCCACCCTACCACACACTCTGTACTCAGAAACAGGAACTAGTCTGAGGCAGCCGCCTGTCTATCAAGCACATCATCCTTCTCATTCCTCAAAGCAGGCACCGGTTGTCTCAGAACAGCTGTCCCCTATCCCTCTGACTTTAGAGGGCTGGCATAGTCATCCCCCTCCCCCCCCAGATAAAATGCTGAAGAACAGGGAATGGAAGAGAATCAAAGTCTAGGGGGACATGGGGCCCAGACCTGGAGCACTGGGCTCCAGAGTCCTGCTGGTAGCTTTTACTCCTAGACAGGCTTGTTCCCAGCATCAGCCATTCCCTACATCACCTGCAGGATTTCTGCCACATTCTATACTCTATTAAATGGACTCATTTTGTGACTTAATACATTTAATTTAAAGTGACGCTTTATATCACCACCACAAAGAGGAAAATCGGTACCACTGACCATAACTAGGAGAGAATCCTAAAAATAAATAGTACAAAAACAACCTAAATTGTAGGCAGGCACTGTTCCCCACTTAAAGGCCCAGAGCCAGAGGTCTGCTTTCTCTTTGTTATGAAACAGAGATTAGCAAATGTTAAAAAGGTGTTAAAACCAGACTAGCACCAACCTGAAACTTTCCCCTTGAAGAAATCACATGCACTAGTAGAGAACTGAAAAGGGAAGAACTTTCTCACTAGGTGACTCAATGTTATTTCATGACCTGAAGTCATTTCACTGGCTAGTCACCTTAGCTATGGGAAACATGGAATCAGACTGCATCATAGGAAGAGGGACAAGAGGGATGGGGGACAACTACACCACAGAGGCAACGCACTCCAGCTTCTCAAAGTGCTCTAATCCACTGCCCACCACTCCCCCCCACCAGGCACACCCAGCTGCTGGGCAAGCCCAGGGGTCACCTGTCACCACCCAGGTATCTCTGGCTCCACTGCCCTTGTCTTAGCCTTTGCCTAATGCAGAGCACAGCACAAACCACTCCAAACTCCTCTGCAAATCAGGATCCAGCAAAGCCACTGGAGTCACCCCAAGTCCTTGCTACATCTCTGTGGGCAGTCAGCTCTGATGAACCCCAGTTGCTGGGAAGCTTTGGGCTCATGTACCCTGGCAGAGGAGTGAGTGTGTGCCAGCCTGTGCACGCAGCTCCCTTGGGTCTTGCAGACATCAAGCCTGCAGCACGGGACTGGAGCCCAGGAAGCTGCCCCAGAAGCTCCTTTGCCTGCCACAAACCCCCACCTCTTTATCCCATAGGTCATCCAGAGTATCTCTAAAATAGCTCCAGAGAACAATTTCCAACATCCACAGCAAACAATTAGTAGAGTAAACCCAAGAAAGGTGAAGATGCAAAGAGAAAAAAAAATCCAAAGGGGGGAAGGGGCTGTCAAGCAACCTCCAAACTTGCTCCTTGCCTGCCGGCACTGTGCTAAGACAAGCAGATCCCGGCCTGGTGGGCACCTCGCGGGCTCAGCCAAGTTGCAGAGAAGCAAACGGCATCTCCGGCGCATTGGGCCACTCGGGCTGAGCCAGGGGCTGTCACCCGGGTCGGATCAATGCTACTCATGCTGCAGGCTTCGGGAAGGGCGCCGCGATGGGCAAATAGGAACGAAATGGGCAAATGGGAACGGGGACGAAACACTTGGTGCCCCTCTGTTGATGATGGAGCCCGAGGGGTCCTTCCAGCCACCCTCCGACCCAGCCCAAGCCCTGCCCCGGCTTTCTCCCAACAGCCGGTGTCCGGGGCGAAGCTCCTGAGTCGCTCCCCCGACGGCGCACGGAGCAGAGGTTTTTCCCAACCAACTCGGGGCCAAAGGCCGTTTTGGGAAAGTCCATCCCAAAGAAACCGGGGATTTAGCTTGAGAGTGGAGGGAAGGGGGAGGCGGCGCTGCCAGGCTTTACCTTTTCTCTTTATTCTGTTTTCGAGATTTGTGCAGGAGTCCGATGAGCACCACCGCGGCGCGGATCCCTGCCTTTCGGCAATGCATCCTCCCCGCGGGCTGGGACATGGCGAGGCCGCCGGCGGTGCCCGGCCGCGCCCTCGCCCGCCCGCAGCGCGGCCCCCGTCGGCCCGGCTCCGC
>NC_048230.1:921160-930346 GCF_002007445.2 Ailuropoda melanoleuca
CCCCGCCTCCCGTGCCCCGGCCCAGGCACCCCGGCTGCGGGCGGTTCAGGCTGCCCGGCCGCCAGCGGAGGGAGGCGGCCCGCTTGCGCTCAGCGCCCCGGGGGGCTCGGCGCCGCGTTCGCCCTCTGGTCTGCGCCGGGGCTCCCTCCCTTCCCCTCCCGGCGGGCAGCCGCCCCCCCTTCTCTCGCCGCTCCCTCTCCGTCCCCTCCTCTGCGCTCCCCCGTCCCCGCCTCCGCTGGCGGGGCCCCGGGCTCCCTCCCCAGGCAAAGGCGGCTGACGCGCTCTCCCAGCCCGGCCCGCCGGGATACTTCTCCAATGCTGTCACTGTCTTTAAAACACAGGGAGAAAAAACATGCACCGAGACGAAACGCGCGTCCTCAGTCCGTGCGAAACTGGCTTAGCACACAGGCACCGCTGCGGGCCTCCCCCCGCTCAGGGCCAGGTGGTTAGAGAGGGCACCCAGTGCCCGGCACCCGCCCTCCCCAGCCTGACGTTCCCTGGTGTTTTGACTCAGCGGTATGGTACCCCCTACCTTTCCCCAAGTCCGGGAAGGGGTATGTCCTGCGAGGCTGGAGGGGGCTACTCCAGCATCAGCGCCTGCCTGGGCTGGGGTCAGTCCCCCGGTTAACCATTGTTTCCCTGCCCTGAAAGTCTGACACAACACGGGGTCAATGATCAAGTTCACGGAGGCTACACCTCTGCCTGGCGTCCCAGGTTGCCAGGGAGACGAAGGAGCGCCCCCACCCCACCAGCACCTAACGCCCCATTGTCGCGGACGCCCGGCGTCAGTTCTTCCCTTTCTCCTGCACACTCCATGCAAGCTTCATCTTCACCTCAGAACCGAAAGACAGAAGGTCACTGGCCAGCTCACAGGGAAAGAGCCGTGGCGGAGTCCCTGACATGGGCCGGGGCTGCTCAGAAGCCCCACTCACTCACTTCCATCTGCTGCCGGGAAGCCTAGCCCCTCACCACCACCACCCCCACCACCACGATCACACTGGCTTTGCTTCTTCTTCCCCGCAGAGAAGGGACTTGGGCAGAGGGCTGGAGGGAATTAAAATAAGCCAATTAGTCCATCTTCCGAAACACTCCTTTGGGGCCATAAAGATCCCTGAGTCAATTTGCCTTGTTGTGGGTTTTGTTGCATTGTTTTTGTTTTTAATATAGTCTGGTGTTCATGCAAGCACGGAGAATCAGGCAGGGAAGGGGACTTGCTGGAGAGGGACAGGGCTGGAAATGAATTCCAGGGCCTGAGCCCTCAACCCCGCCTCTCCAGTGGGCACAGTTTCTTGCTGGCACTGGAGCTGGCATGGAAAGGAGGGAACACCAGGGTGGTGCCAAAATATGCCTGGTTTATTTATGAAGCATCCATTAGCAATGGCCCAGGCCCTCCTGGGCCTGCCTGGGTGGTGGGGGATCACAGAGATAGCCATGGACATCTATTTATAGCCAGAGAGTGAGTGACCCAGGTCCCACCCCTGGGACTGCAGCTAGGCCTGCTGCAAGGAGTATACCAGTAGGGACCTGAGAATCAGTCTGGAGAAAGAATGGGGAAATGAGTGTCCTCAGTGGGCAAGAGGGCAGAGCACCAGCCCAAGCAGCTCAGGGCTTTTGTCTCTGGCAGAACACAAAACTGACAAGTTAGCTGATGGACCATTTCAGCTGGAGGACACTGAGGGTGATGGGGGCATTGGCCATAGGCCTACCCAGCATGGGGTGTATTCTATCCACCCACACACAGAAGAAAGCTGCATCTCAGTACAAGGCCTAACCCCTTCCCAGGTGAGTGAGTATGGGTGGCTCCACCCCACCCCCGCTGCCTGGGAGGTATTTCAGGCCAAGGGCATCAGTGGGCAACAGGGCACTGGAATGAAGGCAAAAAATCTTTCCACCAAGCAGGTTATCCTTCTTGTTCTCAGGTTCCAGGCACCCTCAATTCCTCTACAAGCATAACGTTTCCAGCACCAACATGGCTGAAAACACAAGGTTGTCCCTAAAAGACCAAAACGTGATCTGATTCCAGAGGCCCTGGAGGTAGAAGTTTGCTGAGGGTGAGGGAGCCCTTCCTTCTGCCCACACCCCACACCAAACCACCAAAGCATAATGAGCTGGCTGGTAACCTTCTGTCTTTTGGTTCTGAACTGAAGATTAAGCTTGCATGGAGTATGCAGGAGAAAGCGAAGAATTGATGGGGGTGTGCACCACAATGGGGCACCAGGTGCTGGTGGGGTGGGGGTGCCCCTGGCGTAAGGCAGAGAATGCAATGGCCATCTATACCAGACTTCCCCATTCCACCAACATTTATTAAATACTTTGTGCAGAGAGACTAGGGTGAGAAACAGAAGACCACCTTTGCCCAAAACAAACAGTGCTGACACACATGAAACCACGAAACAACCCCATTCCAGGCTACCCTGTGCAGCATGACCCAGCCACCATTCCCCAGAATTCACATACCCCCTTCGCCATTTTTTGGCTCAGCATTATATACCCTGTCATTTTTTAATTGTTTTCCTTTAATTAAATCAACTCACTTTTTTACTTAATTAATTTTAAAAGAAAACATTACCACCCTAAATGAAAATCTATTACCGCTCGTCATTCATACCGTGAAAACAAATACAAACTTACTAAATTCTAGCTCAATACTCTTGCCTGACAAAGGCTCTGAGCTTAAAACACCTTTGTTAAGAGAGAAAAATAGGCAAGTGTTAGGTGTTAGCCACACACTTGCACCAAAGAAAGACACGGTCCTTAAAGAAATCAAAAAGTTCGAGGAGAATCAAAAGGGAACAATTTTCATATGAGTGACTCCACAGAGAAGGCTGGACACATCCAGACCAGAGCGAGTGAGGGAGGTCAGGGAGGACTGCAGAACGGGTTCTCCGGATCTCCACCACCAGCAGTTTATCCCTAGCAGTGTCCCAGCTCACAAGACCTCCCAGGTCTGTTCCAGCCCACCCCCACCCCACCCCCAAGCCCACAGTCCCTGAGAACAAAGTGCCAGGCACCTGCCAACCTGGGTCTCTGCCCCAGTCAGTCGGGGGAAACTCAAGGGCTAAGGGGGCCTGGGTGGGAGTGGGGGGAGGGCACGACAGGGAAGTTAATCATGAACAGAGGGCAGACAGCTGCACAGCCCATTCCTAAGGGGCCAGTGGGGTGAGACAGACAGACACGCATGCTTGGTCCTAAAGAAAAGGGCCTTCTGTGCCAGGGAACCCTCTCCAGGAGACACATCCGTGTGAAACTGGGACTCAGCCCTGCTGCCAGCGCCCAGGTCTCAGAGAGAGACGGGAGCAAGTGCTCCCTCCCCACCCCGCCTCCCCTAGCTCCAGTGCCTCCAGGCCTCTGCAAAATGACTGCAACCGTTCTTGGCTAGGATTGGGAGTAGACACACGCAGCAAAGAGGGGCTCTGGAGCCAGCAGGGTGGGGCCTTTTATGAAAACCAGACCTCTTTCAGATGCCTTGCCCCTCCCCTTCTGCAGGGGACAGCGCCCCAACCACCCTATGGATCACTCAACCTTAGACCTGCTCAGGACAGGCCAGCACCACCACCCTCTTAGGCCTTTGGAGCACACCCATACACAGCAGCTCTGGAGAAATCACTCTGAAGACTCTCTCACTCTCACTTCTACAGAGCACTCACACCTGTGCTCTCCAGGCACGGGAGGGCATTCATTCTTGGCGGGTACATCAGCGCCCCCTGCTGGGCCTTGTTACAGTTGCGTCTCTGGGATACCAGCGCAGGAAAAGAAGAAAGAGGAAAGGGGAGAGTGAGGGGGTGATCGGGAGGGAAAGAGAGAGGAGGGAAAGGCTGGGAAAGTTTGAGGTGTGGAAGCCATTTATACTTTGTTTTGGTTTGGTTTTAAGTAGGCTCCATGCCCAGCGTGGAGCCCAGCACGGGGCTTGAACTCACAACCCCCAAATCAAGGCCTGAGCCACAATCAAGAGTCAGATGCTTGACTGAGCCCCGCATGCGCCCCACCATTTCTACTTTGAAAAGAGAGATGCAGGAGGGTCTTTGCCAACACCCAGCACATGGACACTCCTCCCATCTCCTAACGTCCCGTCTTGGAGCCCACCAGCAGCCCCCAAAAGGGCCCAACCCACAACAGGGTCAGTCACTGACAGCAACAGGTCATGCCTAGGCCCGGCTAGGAGGCCTCAAAGACAAGCTGTGGGAGCCCTGGCACAGCCGTACTTTCCTGGAGCCACACATTTCATACTAAAGAGAGGATCTGCCTAGAAACTGGCTCAGATTTTGGAAACGGATCTTGGTGACTTGTGTGGCATTTCCGAGCTTCAGGGAAAGGAAACCATGCCCGAGGAAACCCACAGATCCCACTCAGTCAGTGGCAGGGATCCAGCCCCGAAGCTGCACATCATTCAGTACCCAGAGCCTGCCATGCATGATGTCAATCAGAACTTTGCTGATTTTCTGCTCAGGGGTTACAAAAAGGAGGGTAGGAGGGAGAAGAAAGGAGGTCTTCATCTATTCCTTGGTTACTGAAGGTATTTAAAATACTTCTTTTTGGCTCATTTAGGGAATTTGAACCCATGAATCCAAGTGGCATGACTATAATTTTTCCCACAGTAGAAACATTCAAAAGGATTCTTCTTTGTGTGGCATTTCTGAAGAACAGGAAGAAGCAAATTTTGCATGGAGGCCGCCCCGGGGCAGAAGAGGCTAAGGACTCGCTCCTCTCACACCTGGGGCCCCTGGTCCCCACCTCAGGGATCACTGAGCCTCACCAGCTGTGGCTACCCCTGCAGCCACTTCCACTGCAGGGCTTCCCGGGGCTGAGCAGAAAAGTCAGGAGGAAAGCTGTCTTTCCATAATATTAGCAACACTGCTTAGCAACATCTTTCCAAGCAAGCACCGGCAGACTCTCCAAAAACCGATTCTGTTCGGATCTACAAAGAACAGAGTGGTTCTTATGCATGTATTATTTATATACTATTTTATACCCAGTCACGCCTTCTGTCTCTGGCTTCCTTGAGAAATGACGTATTACGCCTGAGATTTCCAGACTAAAGCTTTGAGTAGCAAAACTTTCTGTTTGCCGGCTTGTTTTTATTGTAATAACCTTGGCTGAAAATTTCTCTAAAAGTCTTACACATTTTCGTTCTTTTTATTTTTTTTTTTAAAGATTTTATTTATTTATTCGACAGAGACAGCCAGCGAGAGAGGGAACACAAGCAGGGGGAGTGGGAGAGGAAGAAGCAGGCTCACAGCAGAGGAGCCTGATGCGGGGCTCAATCCCATAATGCCAGGATCACGCCCTGAGCCGAAGGCAGACGCCCAACCGCTGTGCCACCCAGGCGCCCCTTTCGTTCTTTTTAAAGGTAGGTTTAACATAACCTTTTCTTGGTGACTCGGAGCCATTATTATCAATACTTATCATTATACTGCACTTAAACTCAGTTACGAACAGGCCACTGAGGTGACCCATCTGTCCCTCTAATTAGTGACCCCAAACAGCTGTGGCACACAGATACCACAAGGAGGGAATAAAAACTAAAAGACAAATTTAGGTTTGAGTCCCATCTCCAACTTTTACTATCTGCATGACCTTGGGCTAGATATTTAACCTCTCTGAGCCTCAAGTTTTGTCATCTGTAAAATGCAGAGAACATACCACCATGAGCATACATGGTCCACACAAAGACTCATATGAAAACATTCACAGGAGCTTTACTCAGAATGGGCAGTCCGGGGACACCCGGCTGGCTCAGTCAGAAGAGCATGCGACTCTTGTTCTCTGGGTTGTGAGTCTGAGTCCCTCACTGGGTGTAGAGATTACTTAAAAATAAACAAATTTCAAAATGGACAGTCCAAGGGCGCCTGGGTGGCTCAGTCGGTTAAACGTCTGCCTTTGGCTCAGGTCGTGATCCCGGGGTCCTGGGATCGAGTCCCACATGGGGCTCCCTGTTCACAGGGAGTCTGCTTCCGCCTCTCCTCCTTGCTCATGCTCTCTCTCTCAAATAAATAAAATTTTTTTAAAAATTAAAATTAAAAAAATGGACAGTCCATAAACAAACTGTGGAATAGCCATACCACGGAATACCACTTGGTAATAAAAAGGAACAAAATACCAAGACATGGATGACTTTCTAAAGCATTATGCAGAGTGCAAAAAGCTAGATACAAAAAAAAAAAAAGTATGATTCCATTTATATGAAGTTCTAAAACAGACAATCTAAGGTGCAAAAATTAGGGCAGTATTTGCCTCGGGGGGAAGGGAGTCTCAGGAGAGACAGAGATGTTCTATATCAGGATAGGTGGCGGAATCCATTTGTCCAAAATGTACAATTAAGATCTGTGTATTTCAATGTATGTAAATTTTACCCCCAAAACACTGAAATTAATAGTAATAACAGTAAGAATAGAGTGGCGGAGGGGGCTGGGGGAAGGTCTAGCTGACACAGGAACAGCACAGCATTGATAACTCTTGGGGGCACGATTCTATTTATTGCGTATGTGCTTGACATTTTCCGTAATAAAAAGTTAAAGAGAATGTTCATAGTGGGAAGAAAAGGTTAATAGATTATCTCTGGAAGTAAATGATGATTTTTATTGCTGTCTTTGTATTTTTCTACTATATACAAATTTATAAGGACTCCATTTTAGTTTTCTAAGTAAAAAGATGAATATTATCAAATATTCTTTAAAGATTTTTATTTATTTATATGACACAGAGAGAGAGAGAGAGCACAAGCAGGGGCAGAGGGGGAGGGAGAAGCAGGCTCCCCACTGAGCAGGGAGCCCGCCGTGGGGCTCGATCCCAGGACCCCGAGATCACGCCCTGAGCTGAAGGCAGACGTTGAGCCACGTGGGTGCCCCAGATATTGTCAAGCATTTTAAGTAAGAATGCCTGTGACAGCCCCTGACAAGTACTCTTTCAGTGGCCTTTTGAATCCTTGCTCGGTGACTGATCACTGGAAAACCAAATAACTGAGCCTGACAAAACTGAGAGTGAACACCTGAGGGGTGTTGTGAACCTTACTGCAGAGCCTCCCTTTGGCGCCCCTTTTTGCTCCTGACTTGTATGTATTTGCCATATGCAAGAGTTTTTAGAAAGACCGAGGCACTGCTAGGTAGCAGGAGGCAGGTGTTTGACACACAGACACCCTCAGTTCAATCTAGGATTTAGGTGCCCACAGAGTACATCTGCATTCCCTGCACATCCCACGGCGGGGGGGGGGGGGGNGGGGGTGCGCGGGGGCAGGGATGGGATGGCACGCAGAGCGTGCTAGCTGGCACCAGACCAGGCTGGAGCACTAACTTCACCTCTGAGTCAACACCAGGAGGATCGCTACAGACAGCTCACGAGCCTGGTCAACCAGAAAATTCATAGGTTAGGGCCCCATCTACCTGATTCCTGATAAATCTTAATTTGTTTTCTGTTGTGAACTAATCTCTTGCTTCCTTGGGATGGATACTCCTTTCTAGAGGAAATTGCCCCTACCTGGTGGGGCTCCACCACAACAGACTCTGGACTGAAACTCACTGATGTGTTAATAGCTCTTTCCCACTCTGACATTAAGTCCTCTTAGCCTCAAAGACAAACACAAAGCTTATCTTTGGTGTTGACACAGACTCCCCGGGCTTTGAGTTTCACCCTGCGCCCCACCAGGCCGAGCCCTGAGGCTCCTGCCAAGCAGCCTTCTGAGCTTTGCAAGCTTTCTACCAAGCAGACTTTCCGGGGGCCCTTCTACTCTTTCCGTTAGGAAAGTCCTTCCAGTTGTCTAGCCTGTGTTATTCCTATTGTAACCTAAGCTCTTTTGGTAAGCAACTGCCCCCCACCCTTAGGGAAAACCCCATTTAGTTCCCACCATCTTAACTTCCCCCGGGTCCCCGAAGATTGGTCCCCCTGGGGCTGTCTCCCAAAAAGGCTGGTGATGACCTGGCCAAGGCAACCGGTGATTGGAAGGGTTGGAGGATGACGGTGAAACTGACCATTCAGAACAGACAGGCCCAGATTGAAGTGGGACCTTCTGCCTCTGCCCTGATGATGAAAGCCCTCAAGGAACCACCAAGAGACAGAAAGGAGCAGAAAAACATGAAGCCCAGTGGCAATACCACTTTCAATGAGATTGTCAACATGGCCTGACAGATGCGGCACCAACCTTTAGCCAGAGAACTCTCTGGAACCACTGAGGAGACCCTGAGGACTGCCCACTCTATAAGCTGCACCGTCGATGCCCCCACCCTCCTGACCTTACGGATGACGTCAATAGTGGCGCCGTGGGATGCCCCAATATTTAAGAACTAAGAAGGAAAATATTTCAATATGGGATCATTTGACAACCTCCCCCGCCCAAAAAAAGTAAATAATGATGAAAATCAAACAAGGTTACTACATTTCAGCTAACTGGACACTGTTGCCTACCCAAGGCCCTGAATCTAGACCCACTGCCTCTATTAATGGGAAGATCAGCAAATGTTACAGAGATGTTAAAGACATATTAGCACCTAACTGAGATTTTCTCCTTGAGGTGGTGGGATCCGAAAACAGAATGGCTTTCTCTCTGGTGACCACTGTCAGGCAATGCTGTGTCCCTGTACCACCTAATGTCACTTTTCCCAGTTCCAACTCTGGAATCCCTGTGCCAGCCCGGGCATTTCCACCTTCTTCCTTTCCTTATGTGGAGCTCGGAGAATGAGCAAAGGGCTCAGGTGGTCCCCGTGGAGAAATCACCCCACCGTGCTGAAGTGTCCATGGCCTCGTGTAGGTCACCATCCCAGCTGTCCAGGAACAGCTCTGAGGGCAGGCGTTGTTCATCCCGAGCACCTGGGTGGCTCAGTTGGTTAAGCGCCTGCCTTCGGCTCAGTTCATGATCCCAGGGTCCTGGGATCCAGCCCTGAGTCAGGCTCCCTGCTCAGCAGGGGAGTCTGTAATCCCTCTCCCTCTGCCCCTCCCCCACCCCCACTCACGCTCACTCTCTCTCAAATAAATACATAAAATCTTTTAAAAAATATATATCCTCGGGGCGCCTGGGTGGCACAGCGGTTAAGCGTCTGCCTTCGGCTCAGGGCGTGACACGGCGTTATGGGATCGAGCCCCACATCAGACTCCTCCACTGGGGGCCTGCTTCTTCCTCTCCCACTCCCCCTGCTTGTGTTCCCTCTCTTGCTGGCTGTCTCTATCTCTGTCACATAAATAAATAAAATCTTAAAAAAA